>NC_068357.1:128508902-128693902 GCF_020536995.1 Dreissena polymorpha | reverse complement strand
AAATTATATCGCATACTACAAATGCACACAACAAAATTGCGTTTGTACATGAAAACATGTGGGCAAAACAGATTAACATGATTAATGTACGTAACATTTTTTATGCTTGAGTTATGGAAGAAATGGAAAAGCCCTGCGCAAAAGCCACAGTACTTAACATATAATTATACAAATGTAATGTGTTATGATGAATGCAATTGACGTTCAACTAAGAAATGTTTCTTATTTACAAAAATGCATTTACATCGTTCGAAAACTCCTTGTTCGAATTTATATTACACCGTAAGAGAAACAATACACGTAGTCAGTACAGTATAGGAATAAGTGTCCATGTGGATAATAAAACATATGCGTGAATATACTCTTGGATTTACTGCAGAAGCATCATCAGAAATTGCATTTGGACTTAATGCGAAACAAGTCACGAACAGCTATTATTTTACCAATGTCAATCCTTTTTTTTTAACTTTTTGGTCGGCAACATGGTCATTAGAGTGACTTAGTCAACCAAATTGTAATTCAGTCAACATTTGTGATCTGCTACTTAAACTGTATGCTCACTTACGTATCTATTCCCCTTAATTTTGAGCCGGGGCATAGTGGATTCGAGACATTTGCAGATGATGGTCAACCCCTGTCAAAAGGTATCTCAAAGTGCCGTATTGATAATGAACTTGGAAATCGATTGATTAATCGATTAGAAAAGAAATTGTCACATATAACATTTATTAACGTATAAGAAAAAAACCCACCTGAAGTTCATAAAACAAAAATTAACTTCTACAATATATATGAATGCAATATTTTTTAAAAATGCGATTTGTTTATAAAAACGATGTATGTACTCAATATATAGTTAGTCAGTCAATCACTCAATACGTATGTTGGTCAGTGTACAAGGTTGTTTTGTCAGTGTGTTCAAAACAAGTCTTAGATAACAGATTCCTGTGCCCTTTACACTTGAACAAATAATCTCAAAAGGGGTATTTATACATGCCATTTACCTTTTGCAATAATACGGATTCGCGAGATATCGAGCGTGGCAGACACCATTGTTTATAACCAGTATAACGTATATACGATCTTGTCTTTAAAAGTACTCAGTGAAGAAGGAAAGCTTTCCAACTAAAAGTTATAAAGATATTTAACGTTAAAAAAGTGTTCCATTAATGAATCACATTACCTTTACCTTTGTCCATATGAACGAAAATGATATAAAGACCAATCACCATGTGAAATATGAAAACTATACTATAAATAGTTCCCAAGAAGGTAAGCAGGGACCGAATGAAAGATGCAAGACCCATCTTGGTAGTTTGCATTAATAACACAGCAAAAAGCGAGATTACCTTCGAGCACGCTATAAAATCATTGGTAAATGAACGCCGATAACATGGAATGTATGACGTAAAAGAGAGATGCAATCATTCTGTTTTGTTATAAAGTGGTTACAGCTGGTGATGAACCTCTTCAATTTTCACTTTATAAACTTGAAACAAAATTTACACAAATAAATGAATAATGCTGAGGCATAGGTCTCATATACTCATAGGTCCGATCTACAGAAACTTGAGTTTTTAACCCAGTGTATCAAAGAGGACATGCGGCTTCACTCGCCCGTCCCGACCGGATCCCGAACGTTGGATGAGGAACTCAATATTTGGGGTCGGGCCATACCACTGGTCTGCATGGTTCAGCTCAACATCTGGGCTCAGCACCATATGGAGAAATACTGGGACCCAAACCACTGGTAGTTTAAACCGGAGAGATTCTCGCCCGAAAACATCGACAAAATAGCTTCTTACCAATTCGTTCCATTTTCCGCCGGAAATAGGCATATTTCTTACACAGTATTAAACATTTTCTGGCAAATGCTACGTGCAGCATACTTCATATTCATTTTTTTCATTTTCAAAAATATGTTTCCGAGAATGTATTGATTCGGCAGAAAAAGACTAGGTCGGGCTGATTAAAAAACAACAACAACAAAACACCTGTATATGCCTTATTGCTTTGTATGTTGTGTGGTAGCTAAAAAATCTGGTTTTGTAAGTATTTTAGATGAAATGTAATACTTATTATTGTAAATGTATCTTTTGTTTGGTAATGGCTGTATCTATCCTTCCGTTTACGCTGTTGCAATCCACGAAGCTCCATCTAGTTGAAAATGCGGCATTTAATTAACTACATGCAGGTAAGCCTGTCGTTTGTTGTAGGAACTTCATCGGGCAACACTTCGCGATGAACGAAGAGAATGTGATCTAAAGCAAACTGCTGAAAAAGTAATTGCAAAACATGTCACCAAAGCAGGTGTCGAAAACATTATCAAGTTCCGTTGTAAATCGAACCAAGGGGTGTCAACTAATAACATAATGTTACTGAAAGGAGCAACATTATAACGCGCGGTAGTTAGTATCAAGAATAAGGGAACCTAGCATTTCAAATAATTTCAGAGAATAATGATCGTTGACCTTATAAGGGTGTGATTTTGATGTAAATCAAGAATGATTTTGGTTTTGTTGTTTTTGTTTCACAAAATTGGAAGACGTTAGTATTTGTTGCTGATTTCTAAGATAACAAATTTAATATTACATTTTTGAATACTGTGAAAATGTTTTAAAGATATATTCGCAACAAAATCTGTTTAATGCGTAATTTTCATTGTAAACTTGTATTGCTGTTGATTTTCATCGACAGGTTATACCCAGTGTTTAACAACTGCATAAAACACGGCGCTTAGATTTTGTTTATATAATATATTGTTGTGCCCCGCTTCAGGCGCAAGTCTTATATCAGGTATAGCTGGTAGCTCACTTGCAGTAAATGGTTATGGCAGTGTGGCTTTAAAATATAATGGTTATTTTTGTCCTTAAAAGTAAGTCAACCCAGACTAAGTTATTCGATGTATTTTATTGTCCAGCAAGGAACTTAAAAGAGTAAAATATAACTTGTATGATGAAATAATTTATTTGTTTATTATTTACTGAAAAGTAGCACTGAGCAAATTTCACTTACAATGTGTACAAATATTAAACTTCAAGTTGGCACCAGATTTCTTTACAAAGATTCAGAATGTAGTTTTACTATCAATGGACGGGTTCTTGGCACAGAAAATCTGAGGTATATATACTTTTCCAGTGACACACTGTGCCCTGTGTCATACACAATACACAGTGTGTCATACATATGACACAATGTGCCTGCAACAACAAAGATTATTTTCCGACACAGTATTCTATGTACCCTTTTAACAGGTGCTCAAACATAATGTTCTTAAGTATGAACAATTTGTAGCGTAAGAGCAACTTTAAAATATACAACAACATATAACAATATAATAATACCTCAAAGGAACGTTTTCTGCATTGATTTGAATTCATTTTAGAACTCTAGTAAATAATTCAAATACAAAATGATGCTCAAGGACATTAAAAATCGGTTTGACAGAAATTGCTTAGCAACGGGCACGGTAAAAATCAAGATGGCTGCCGTCGATTTGTAAGAAACAAGTGTGACAATTTAAAATCAGAAAGCAATGGATGTTAACAATTATAATTGTTAAAACGTAGCAGAAATGTGCACAATAGGACTTAAATTGTATAGCTATTACTAATTTTGTATGAATTCTTAAATAATGACATTAACTTTAAGAAACAAATGTCTATCTTCAAACCGGAAGTAGGAAGATTTTGACAATAACACTGGAGTAAAAATCGTTAGTATGAAAGAAAACTATTTCTAGCCTAAACATGTGATATTAGTGGCTGGTCTTTAATATATAATTGGTAGGCACTATAAATTATATGACCAGGCTAGGAAAAGCAACATGAATGAATGAACAATGGAAACAATTACGCTGTTGACAAGGAAATTCAGGTAACTAGTTTCAATGTAAATTTTGATTAACACTTAAATAATGTACTATGCACTGGGTTGTAACATTACCCCCCTGTCTTTTATGGCAAACTCACGATGCCATATAAATAGCATATAAGCAATGTAATTACAATGTTATATATAATGTCCCTATAGGCTGTCTGGTTTACAGATAGTCTACTGTAGTAATAGACAAAGAATAACATTCATATATAAACATTAAGAACATTTTCGGTTGAACACATAAAAAACAAAATAAACACTTTAACTGAGCAATATGCCAATTGTCCTAATAGGGATTTAACAAATGCATTATAGCAACTATGTTGACTTGGTTTACCAATAAACATAATATATGTTCATTTTTTAACACGTTTTGCTTCCTTTTCAGCAGAGCCGTCTTCATTGCCTCGTTTGGATTCGCCTTGCTTTTTCACTGCAGTCTCAAAATTCTTTATTTCTCGACTGTTCCATTCAACGACAGATACGAGTTTCCCAATAGAGATTTCGAGAGTCCTTTTTATTTGGAATAGCGCTGTTGTAAGAACACTATGTTCACGGCGTGGTTCTGCCTCTGTCTGTGTACTTGCTGTCTTCACAGGAAGTCGTCTTGGCTCATCTAAAAGTGGCGTATTCAGCCTGGAATTGGACACTAAGACAGCAGGAGACCTGTTTTGATTAATGTTTCCATTGCTGAATTGTGAAGTCAAGAATGATGGCAGAAATCATTCCATGGAATATGAAACTGGAATTGGCACATAATTGGGAAACACCATTCCCGACACAGATGTGGTATTCGCAGACACTGGTGTAGGCTGATAGGCTGGAAATGTGGGCATTAAACAGGGGGGTGATGAGGCTGGATATGGCGTAGGGATTAGCTCTTGTAGCATTTCAAACTATTCCACGTCGTCTTGCTCCGCGGTGACCGCTGTAATCGTTTCACACCTATGGTATTCGGGTCTTGTCGGTTGTCGGGGTGTTAGGTAGGTTGGCAGCAAGAGGCGATGGAACCACAGTTGCTCCAGACACATTGTAACCACGGTTCAGTAGGCTGGCAAGACGCTGCGGTGTCATTTTAACACTGACCAGATCACCGAAATCACTGCAGCTGTGCTGAGTCACCTCATAGTCCTCACCCTCTTTCACAACCCTAGGATTAGGGTTTTCCATCAGGAACCTGCTTTGATCACCACCTCCTTGCATTGCTGACATAATCGCATGTCTTCTATAGTCGGTGACATGCTTTACCAAAGCCTCTCTAGTGGAACAACGAAACACGCACATTGAACAGTAACATGATGCTTGACTAAGTGCAAAATGGGGCTCCTGCACATTGTAAACCATTCTGTACATCTCATTTACATATGACGTCATATTCTTCTTGCAATGGATACATGAGAAGAGAGGTCTCTTTCATGCTTTCTGTCCGTACTCCATGACCTGAAAGTAGATAAATTTCACTATGTTCACCGGATTGCTGCTGAATGAATCGGCTGTTATTCATCAGCAAAGCAGTCAATATATTATAAGGTTGGTTTAGGTTTGTTACTTGCTAGCTGTCTCTTTCTTGTAATTAAATTATTTTAATTGCTAATATTCCCACTATTATAGTGTTTGCATATATTACCCCCATGTCCTAAAAACAGTTTTATCTCAACACATCCATTCACATACACACATTTACTTGCACAATTTCGGTTAGGCATTACAAGTAACTATGCACTAAATTTCTTCAGATAATTTTGAACAGCTGTGATCCACTTTGGAACTGCATTTCCATAATAGGGCTTCAACGTGTTATGGTGGAACAACTTCTTCAAGCCTGATTTATCTAACTGGACAGTGAAATAAACTTCTGAAATCTTCTCTGTGATAAGGAAAGGACCATCGTAGGCTTTTTCTAGTTTTGTACACACTCCAACTTTTCTTATTTCATGCAGTAACCAAATTAAATATCCAACATCATAATGGTGGAATGCAAGACGTGTATCAAATATTTCTTTGCTTCTTTTGGTAGTTCTGTCTAGGTGTTTTCGGGCTATGGCATGGGCCTTGTGCATGTGTTCTTGCATTTCAGTTATTGCTTCACAAGCTGTTTTAGGCGAAGCGTTTGATACATTGGCATGACCGTATATCACATCAGCTGGGAGCCTGATTTCCCGCTCCAGTGTCAGCATATTTTGCGTGACTCCAGTTGACTGGGTAGGTGTGGATCTGTATGCTCCAGCAAGGCATCTTAAGAATAAATCCCTGTCATCGTCTTCGTCAACCAGGTAGGCCTTAACCATCTTCATTAGTGTCCGGTTAGATCGCTCTTCTTGCTCATTACCTATTGGGTTGCGAGGACTCGATCGCGTTTCTTTAATTTGAAGTAAATTGCAAAATTCTGCAAAAATTCTGTTTTCAAAGGCTGAGCCTTGGTCACTGTGAATAACTTAAGGTGTTACCCATTGGTTGATCACTTCATTGAAGATCTTGTTTAAACATTCTTCAGCTGTTTGACTTGGGACGGCAATTACCTCCACATATTTGGTGAAGTGGTCAGTCAGCACTAGTACATACTTATTGCCCCTTTTGGTCCTTGGTAAAGGGCCCAGAAAATTAACTGCTAGTATGTCCCATGATGCGCCTGCTTTAATATGACCCATTGGTGCTCTTGGCGTCTTTGTGGCTTCTTATCTGATTCACAAATATCACATCCTTTGATGTACAATGCAATGTCTGCTTTCATTTCAAACCAATAGAAGTTTTGGGTGATACGATTTTATGTCCTCTTAACGCCCATGTGTCCAGCAGTGACACTGTCATGAGCGTCTCGAATCTCTTCTTTTCGCAGTACTCTTGGTACAATTAACTGCAGATATGCATCTTGTTGATCAGCTTTCTTGAAGGAGCGGTAGAGGGAACCATTGACTAGCTTTAAATTGTCCCACAGTACCAAATAGTGGCGAGTCCCACGGCTACACTCATTTGCTTCATGCACTTTTTGTTTTACCCCTTCAAGCATTGATCTGCGTATGAGGCTTATGTCTGCGTCTGCTTCTTGGAGTTTCGCTATGTCTTCTGGTGCATACTTTCCAGCACACGACTTGAAGCGTTCTGATATTGAACCGCCAGCCACAGGTGCTTTCTGTTCCTTTTCTGTTTCAGATTGATTGCCCGGATTGGACAATTTGTTGTGGTTTCCCCACTATTTTCTTCTGCTTTGTCCAAGGCTGCGTTTTCATTACCTTTTGACAGGTCTGATTCAATCGTTGAGTGTTGACTTGACATCATAAATTCTGCCCTCCTTCTGCATCTGGAGCAGGGTCCACATTTCAATGGTTCATCAATTACAACATGGTCGCAATGGCAGTCTCGCGGATTGGGACATTTTGATAACCCATCACAATGCGCATGGCTTTGACCGGGTCTGTAAACTAATTCAAAGTCATAGGGTGCCAAGATTTCCAACCATCTTGATATTTTAACACTCGGTTCACCCATGCTAAAGCCTTACCAGCGCCTGTTGGTCTGTGTAAACGACAAAATGACGCCCTAACATGTACTGTCTGTAGTATTGTACAAAGTACACAGAAGCAAGTAACTCCTGCTCTGTTAACAATAATTTTTCTCAGCTTTGCTCAAACTACGGCTGCCATAGGAAAGCACTTTGTCTCGTCCGGACTGAATTTGGGAAAGAACAGCACCTGTTCCTGATCCTGAGGCATCAGTGTCAGATGTAAATGGTCCACCGTCATTCAGTGGATAACCCATTATCTCAGGACCCATAAGTATCTCTTTGATCTTTGCGAAAGCGTCTTCACAGCTTGCATTCCATTCAAACTTGGCATCTTTCTTGGTCAGGTCAACCAAGGGTCGTGCAAGCTTTGAGAAATTCTTAATTAAACGCCATTAGTATGATCCTGTTGCGACACATTGTTTGGCTTGTTTCGCATCTGTGATTCTTGGCCAGCCAGTTATTTTTGCCACATTTGTCGGGTCTGGAAGAACTCCATCTTTTGTGACTATATGACCAAGAAATATCACTTCAGTTTGAATCATGTGACATTTGCTTGGCTGTAGTTTCAATCCAGCTTTGATGATGCGATCAAGGACAAGGTTTACCCTTTGAAGATGCTGCTGGAAGTCGACACCGAACACTATGATGTCATCGACATACACCAAGCAAATCTACCACTGTAACCCTTGTAACACCAGCTCCATGGTCCGTTGGAAAGTACTACTGGAATTGTTAAGACCAAAAGGTATGCGTGCCGTTTCAAAGTGGCTAAACTTGAAAACAAATGCACTCTTCGGGATATCATCCTCTTTCAATGGTATATGAAAATACCTACTTGTTAGGTCGAAACCACTGAAAAGGGCTGACCCTGCAAAAGAATCAAGACAATCCTGGACCCTTGGGATTGGAAAGCCAATAGGTTTGACAAGCGCATTAACCCGCCTATAGTCCACACATGGTCTCACAGCACCGGATTTCATCTTGACGAGTACAATAGGTGAGGCCCAAGGAGATGTACTTGGTCTTATCACAACTTTCTGAAGAAGATCCTCAATAGCTTTCTTTTCTTCACTTGCATAAGCTAATGGATGCTTTTTTACAGGTTTAGCATCACCAGTGTCTATGGTATGTTATGCTACATTTGTTACCCCAATGTCCCATTAATCCCGGGAAAAGGTATTGCCATACGTCTTCAGTATCCCTGCAACAACACGCCTGTCTTTAGAGTTTTCCCTTCAGTTGACTTTGCATATAGGTCTTTCAGATGTCCTGGTACTTCATTTTTGCTAGCTTCGTCAAATGACCTTCCAACAACTGGTACTGTGTTCACATGATTTAATTGGATTCTTCTCACACTTGCTGGCTCACTTTTGTTCGGATTATTTTCTGCTGTCGCTAATACACTCACTTCTCTTTCAACTGTTTCTGCAACACCAATTTATGCATCCCTTCTTAGATCTACATCTTGTGAAAATGGGTTCATTAACCTCACCTTGCATGTTGGTAGACGGTTAATGTTAACCATAGTTACGGCCATGGTTAATGGGTATCCCTCTTTTAAAGCTTGGTTGGTTCAATTTAGAAGTCACCAGATAGATCATCATCCCATTCTATTCTATCTACAAATACATCAACAAGGGCTTCAGAATTTCCTGGAATTTCACTTCATTTAGCTTTGCTGATACATGGTATTTCATAACCGTCTAATATGATTATTTATCGACTTAGTAAAATGTCTGCTGGTTTGCCACTCTTGTTCACCAAAACATCGTACCCAAGAAGAGCATCATCTACTATTTAAGCAACAATTATCTCCTTAAGTTTCTCCATCTTACCAAGCCTAAGTTTGAACATGCCTTTTCCCATTTCTGCAATGGGAGCTCCACAGGCCCCTTTCAATTTTGCCCCCTTACTAAGACTGGGTCTGCTTCCCTCTGGTAATCTTTGGTATACCCTTGTTGAGATAATTGTTCTAGAAGCTCCTGTATCCAAGGTAAATATGAGTGGATTCTCATTCACAAAGCCTTTCACATACAGCCCATCTCCGAGGTCACATAGTCTTTTATCGATGTCGACCTCCCCTGGTGCTCTTCTCATGTTAAGGTTTACTTCTAATTGGCCTTTATCTTCTTGACTTTCTACTCGGACCTCCCTTGGCCACAAGAGCTGGTCCCCTGGCGTTTAAGAGGAGCTGTTTGTTGGATCTATTATTGGACTGTTGGTGTTTCTTGTTCTGTTCTGTTTTGTTGGATATTCCCTTGCAAAATGTCCCTTTTCATGGCAGCTATAACATTCTGCACATTTTCTTTTTATTACGGTTCTTGGCTTCATTTTCAGTGTTTCAAGTTGCTCAATTGTTGCTTTCAAATCTTTTATAGTTTTAGAATCTGCTTCTTTCTCCTCGTTTGATTTTAAAGGATGCATTTTGTAACTGACGTCATGGGAAGACCTTCTTATGGTTTCTTCTATATCTGTGTCTTGCAGGCTTTCGCCATCATCACCACTTTTCTGGCTCCAGACCTATTTCTTTTAGAGTCATTATGCATATTTCTGATTTGTAACAAGTGCGCAGCAGAGTAGACTGCTTCAATTGTTCTTGGTTCTTTATTGAACTCCACTTCAAACCTAATGTCTTCATCACAGATACCATCAAGAAAGCGCCGAACTAGATCTTCGTCTCTTGTGTGCCTGTCTCGTCCACTATGTGTCTTGTCATAGAGTCATTTTAGATCTGCTGCAAATTCTTCTAATGTTTCACAAGAACGCTGGCTTCGACGGCTAAATTTTGCTGCGAATGTCCTTGGGGTCTCAATGACTCTAAAGCGACTGTCAATCTCTTTCATAAGTTCATGGTAATGATTAAACACATGGGCAGAGAGCTGTGAAAATACAAACTGTGTAGCAGCGTCTTCAAGTCGAGGTAAAAGTTGGTTTAGTCGTTCTTCTTCATCCCAGCCATATCTATTTGCTATGGCTCTAAACTGTGCTCGCCATGTTTCCCAGCCCTCTTTTTCGGTGAAGGGTGGCATCCTAATATGGGGTGTTCTTGATTGACGTAAGCTGAACTTTATGTAATGTGGCGTCATTCGGTCTCTTTGGTTTTGCGCAATTGACTGCTGACCTTCATATACTGGACCTCTGTATCGGTTTCCAGAATTCACCTCATTCTGTTGGTTCCAAAGTTTGTTCACACTATACTGATTTTCAGGCTTATTGACGATGTTTTACTGGTATCTTCTATCGTGAATCTCTCTGGAGTTCACCACATAGGGTTGTCGTTCACACCAGTCTTGTTCACATGGGGTGCTACCATAGTAGTTGAAGACCTTCTGTGATTCTTGTTGCAGCCAATTGTTATGATCTGTTACATTGCGTGAATAACAGTGATTCACATTTTCAGCAGGGTTGCACCGTCTGGATCGATTATCGTTAAAGTTGTCATGACCCCTTATTTCTGGCCGTTTTGACTCCTTTAAACCCTGAATATCTTTGGCCATAATTTTAACCATGTCCATCAGGCAAGCCATTTGCTGGTTAACATTACTATTGGGTTGCTGTTCTCTTTGTTCATCTCTTTTTTGTGTTTCAATGTCATTTTAAGGTCTGGGCTGAACAGAATCATTGTCGCTGTCTTCGTAGTCTTCGTTTGTTCTTTGCCAAATGAACACTTCGCTTTCGCTATCACTTGGATTTGGCTCAGACATTTTCTTACACTATTAAGATGAATCGCTAACTTATAGATCTAGATTTCTCGCTCAGTCACGCACACTCACTTAAACAGTCACACTTAAAAATTCCCATTTTAAATACAGTCATTGGTAGCGTATAATTTCATCATAAAATAAATTAATGTTATGTATTTACTTATTTGATTTGTGATCATGAGCACTTAATTTTATAATGTTATTTAATTACAATAACTTATTTCGCGTATGGTTCAAATCACTGGATTAGTTTAAATTTTTTAATACAAATCCCACCGCTGCCCGCCAAATGTTGTGTCCCGCTTCAGGCGCAAGTCTTATATCAGGTATAACTGGTAGCTCACTTTCAGTTAATGGTTATGGCAGTGTGGCTTTAAAATATAATGGTTATTTTTGTCCATGAAAGTAAGTCAACCCAGACTAAGTTATTCGATGTATTTTATTGTCCAGCAAGGAACTTAAAAGAGTAAAATATAATTTGTATGATGAAATTTATTGTTTATTATTTACTGTAAAGTAACACTGAGCAAGTTTCACTTACAATGTGTTCAAATATTAAACTTCAAGTTGGCACCATATTTCTTAACAAAGATTCAGAATGTAGTTTTACTATCAATGGACGGGTTCTTGGCACAGAAAATCTGAGGTATATATACTTTTCCAGTGACACACTGTGCCCTGTGTCATACACATGACACAGTGAGTCATACACATGACACAATGTGCCTGCAACAACAAAGATTGTGCCCAACACAGTATTCTCTGTGCCCTTTTAACAAGTGCTCAAATAGAATGTTCTTAAGTATGGACATTTTTTAGCGCAAGAGCAACTTTAAAATATGCAACAACATATAACAATATAATTATACCTTAAAGGAACGTTTTCTGCATTGAGTTGAATACATTTTAGAACTCTAACAAAAAATTCAAAAACAAAATGATGCTCAATGACATTAAAAATCTGCTTGACAGAAATTGCTTAGCAACTGGCACGGTAAAAATCAAGATGGCTGCCGTCGATTTGTAAGAAACAAGTGTGACATTTTAAAATAAAAAAGCAATGGATGTAAACAATTATAACTGTTAAAACATAGCAGAAATGTGCACAATAGGACTACAATTTGATAGCTATTACTTATTTTGTATGAATTCTTAAATAATGACATTAACTTTAAGAAACAAATGTCTATATTCAAACTGGAAGAAGGAACATTTTGACAATAACACTGGAGTAAAAATCATAAGTATGAAGGAAAAAAACTAATTCTAGTCTGAACATGTGATATTAGTGGCTGGTCTGTAATATATAATTAGTCAGCACTATTAATTATATGACCAGGCTAGGAAAAGCAACATGAATGAAAACAAGTACGCTGTTGACAAGGAAATTCAGGTAACTAGTTTTAATGTAAATTTTGATTAACACTTAAATAATGTACTATGCACTTGGTTGTTACAATATCATTTCAGTTTCATGTTCACCTTTGATCCTGATCACGAGTTGAAAAAGCACGCGTCTTTAGTGATGCAAACGGTCGACAGCCTATATTCGCTGAGAAACGGAGTCCCTGAGACGCTCGGACGGTAAGCATGGACACGAGTCGAAATCAGCGTCAATAAGGCGCTTGTTTAAAGAGACTTGAATGGTTTGGAGGCATTCTACGGTTTTTTAGCCCTATTTGCGCATTGGTCCCGGTCAATTTCCTTTATTTAAGGTGTATTACCTAAAATATAGTCTCTTTACACCAATATGAAATATAAGTATAAATGGTCAATATTCTAGTAATTTAACTTGTTTTCAGTAATTCGAATCTACGTGACCTGAATTTTAGTCAACATTCAGCCATGCTCAGTGAGAAGAAAACACATGCACTTCCTGCTTGAAGCAGCCGACATTTGATATATTTCAACAGTGGGTTTAAATAAGTTAGCAATGCAAAAATGTTTAATGGTAATGAGTGCTTATGTTTGGCTCAGTTTGAAAGCGTTTGTTGTGATAGTGCAAAGCATGTTGTCGACTGTGTGCGTAATCTTACCCGGAAAGATAAATGTGATTGCCGGGTTAATCTAAAAATGGGCTTTTTACGGCCAAGTTCCGAGACCCCCGAAAAGGTCTATTTTACCCCAGATATCAAGTTTAAAAGCATTTTCTGCATTGTTTTGTGCTTTATTTTCAAGCTGTTGTTGATTTGCACTGAATATTGTCGGAATTTATTTTCAGGTTGTGACCGGAGGCCTTGTTTTGAGGGTATTTTGAAGACCAGTGGTTGTCGGCCTTTCAAGAAAAACTATAGACTGCCTCCTTTGTTTATTTCAGTAAGGGCTCTTGTTGAGGATTATTGATCCACATTTTTATTTGACTTCAATTTTTATAAATAATGCTGTTTTAATATGGTGCACGTGGCTGATTAACGTGTTATTATGACTCTCACAAAATCAATCATCAACGTGGCATTAAATTGAGACATTAACTGAGCGACTTTATTAATAGTCTAAAAGCAATCATCACAATTGCCTTATATTGCTGAGGTATCACATGTGTAAACAAACTTTATAAAATGGATGTTCGTTTATTTGATGTATATATGGTGTTAACATTATGGAATATAAATACCAGAGATATTTTTTTTAAAGTATGCATTTTCAGTATTTGCTTTACAACCTACTATTATTATTTTGTATATACCTTATTGGGACTAAGTTTATATGTGTTTATTTGCTTATGTATTTCAATACACGACACAATATAATTGCAATGATTCTTTTATTCACAACATCAATAATTTAATGGAATTTGGGTGATAAAGTGAAGGAATTAAATGTGTGTTCATTGTCTATTAATCAAATAACACATTTTATGTCAGTTTAAAGGATAGAGAGAGGCAATTTACCCAGCTGTTTTGCATCGTGCTACTTTGTATAATACTGATGCATTCACAACAGTTTATGCACGTTATATTGTTGAGTGGATAAGTGGGTAAGGACTTCGTTGGCCAAATTTGTGTCTACGGACAAACGGACACACATATATCCATTTGTTAACCAAATATACTAAACAAAGGACTATAGTTAAAATAATTGTTTTATGTTTTACAAAGCCCATTAAGCGCGCCCGCGAGCGTCTGTAATAACGAGTTTAAACAAGAACATATTGTTCTGTATTAGAATAACAAGTTGGCAAACACATTCTTCAAAGCAGAAGTTCGAGTAAAATAGTTGTTTTGACCTTCTATTTTATTAACGTTTTAGATTAAAGAACCGTAAAGAAATTGAAGCAATAAAACACTTCAGGTAAAATAGAATTACAAAAGAGCGTGTTTATAAAATAACCAATTTATTGTACACAATTGCAACACATTTTATAAAATAAGAAAAACACACACGATTATTTATCCGCAATCCGGAAGGATTTATCTTGTGATTACAGTAGTTTCCGCTAGAGAGGTAACCGATGAGTTTGGTAAATGATACCACGATGCCCATCGTTGCGATATTTGTGAAGCGCTCTTGTTTACGCGACTGTTATTTGCGCTTAGTTGAATAATATTAAAATACAAATAGAATAGTGTTTTAATATAGCCATAATAAATGGCTATATCACAAATCATGTTTTATGATAAAATGATTATTACCGAAAATGAAAATCTGTTATAAAGGTATTTGAATGAGTTGGTATCCAATCGGAATTTTACTGTGAATATGCGAACACAAATGTGCACTCTATGTACTAATAATGTACGTATAGTTTAAGTTTTAGTCAAGCTAGACGACACTGACAACTAATGGTTTAAGGATGCTACCTTTAAACTATGTGGTTAATACGAATTGTTGGGCGTTCGTTTCGTGAAGAAATGCAGATCGCGCAATATGTCTGAACACGATTACTGGTTAATTACATAAACAAAGTTTTCCCGTTGTTGAATATATATAATTATCAATCCATATCGTCTTTACGTTAAGATTAATCATAAATGCAGGCATCCATTGCAGACAAAGGTCAATTTCATCACATGAAATTATGATCCAACAAATAACAAGGGCTCTTGTCTACAAAGAATGCCTGATGGTACGCAATGTTGGATATTATAATTATATAGTACTAGTATTTAACCAGAGACGTATAGCAACATTTTATCTTCGTCTCCGATGAAACATTCGCACCTTTCAGACCTTCGTTTGCGAGTGATTCAGACTGTTTAAATGATCATTCTTCATTTGACAAAAAAATACTGCTCCCAATAATGAAAAGTACATATAAGGCGACCATTAAAATGATATTTTTGTTACCAAACTAGCAATATGAATAATTGATTTGTTTATCTGTACTGCATATATTGTTTTTGCGGTACCAGTCAGTCAAAATGCTATCGATCTTCATCGGTCGATTCGGTACAAGTGGAAAAGCTACAAAGTATTTATAAGTTCATTTGGAAGAAATTTTACAGTTTGAAAAATTGTAATAATTGTAAAATAAATACGAAAAGGAGGATTAACCATTAAAACAATATTTTTTTATGAATGATAATATAAGGGGAGCTATTTTCAAGTGGCGATAATTACTGTTCACAAGTGTAAAACGGCGGAACCGAAACAACGGCATGTTACAGTGCGAACAAATTGTTACGCCATTGAAAAGGAAGTCAATGTCAAACTTTTCCCTTGAAATGTACTGGTGGGGGCGTAAAACAGTAACGATTTGGGAAAAAACAATCAAACCTTTAATACATGCACTAATATTTTAAATATATGTATTACTCTGTAACACAATATTTCTGAAATTTACTGTAGACTTGGGGCATTTCTTTGATAACAATACATATTTAGTTGCTTTCTTATTGGTCCGAGGTCTATTGAAATCATTCGAGACTGTCCCAAACACGATTTATTACTTCGTTCTTTGAAATATTGCATATAAACTGAACAGGCTTTGATTACTACAACTACATATGCCCTTAAGAAAGCATTGCCGAAAGTTAGTACTTTTGCAGATCGAAATAAGCGTCCCGCAAGGCTCTAAATTAAGTCCCATTACATCATTTTTTCATGTCCTAAAAATGAGATTCGTATTTTATTATTTGATTTCTTAATTCTTAGAGTGGACAGAGTATCACATTATTAGGGGACAATTTTTTTAAGACTTAGTTACTCTTTCGACATAGTATTTTATATTCATAATCGTATATCTAAAATAACAGTCAATTTAAAACAAAACATTGCAATACAAATATAAAGACTCAGTGAGGAACAAGGGCTAGGATGTTTCCACAGAAAATAAAGAAACAATTTACCAAGTGCTTGTTATTAAAAATGTGGTATTTACACACATTGCAGAGAATTGCGTCGTTTAACTATACATTTGAAGAAACATTAAAGGAAGTAATTCAAGTGTCGTATAAATCTATTCGACATTTAATATCATCAAGATTTTGTATTGATAAAAGCTGAGGATTACAACAAGGATGTGATTTTCCGGATAGCAATTGAAACACTAGCTTTGAGTATATAAGACTTAACACGTGTACATTTGTCGTTGTATCTGGAATTAGGCCTATATTATTGTTGTGGAATATGCTTTTTGTTGTGCTTGAAATAACTTTTATTTGGTTAATTCGCATAAATGTTATGACCGTATGTCTTCGTTTTCGTTTATTAAAAGTGTTCAAAACGTTTGGAATAAATCAATCAGTGTAGTCTGATGAACGAATAACTTACATATGTTCTATTTTGCGTCGCGGTAAAACCTTTAGAATGGCGAAATAAACACTAAATTGGAGAGCCTCGTGTGAACATAGTAAGGGATGTGTATTTTGACAGCAGTTACATATGCTATGGCATCTTTCACTGCGGCAATTTGACTAAAGCTGTAGAAGTCATTTGCTAAACTTAACGAAAGCTTGTAAGGGTTTCAATAGCTCTTGGAACGTGTTTGCTAATGTATTGTTAATATGGTGGTCCTGTGAAAAGTATGTAAGTATAACACCGGCAAGAAGTTAAAAGTTAAATTAAATATAGTGCATGACTATATTGTAACAGTTTATAATTATTCAAATTAAATTATTGCAACGGATGTTTAAATGGCAGAACATTTGTTATCAAATATATCGCGAAACAAAATCATTTAGCAACATTGCGCACGGTGAATTATATGAATTGTCCATTATTATCCCAAAACCGTCTAACGTCAGCATATTTGTTTCACACATACAACACAATGAAAATAATATTGAACGATTACAAATGTTGTTAGTACACACATCGATAACAATGTCCTCAATAAACGGAAATAGTCTATGCACTCATTAAGTGTTTCTAAGTGCGTTAAAAGCTGATAACAGAAAAAGAATGTTTAAAAATAATCTATCATTTACAAATGTTCTTATTTAAATAAGAGCAGGTGAAAGTACAACCGTCTTCAACGATAAAAACATGTTAGTTGGTGATAATAAAAAGTCTACGTGAAGAAGATATTTTCTTTGTTAATAATTTCTTTCATTAAACTTGAATTGATCATGAAGGCACGTGCTTTATTGTTGAGACTGAAGTGTTTTATTCTCCGGCTAACTTATTTAGTAATGATACAAAACTACACAATTGTAATGCTAGCATTGTCGCATCAGTCGATCGTATGCACAAATATAAATACATTAATTGCGTGTATCGCTTTTGTGTGATAGTATTGATATAAATTTCGGGACTTAAAAAGGTACCTATACGGTTATTATAATTATTTTAAACTACTTCACATATCATAGATTTATTAATAAGCAAATTAATTTAATTGAGTTTAAAAATGTAAACAAATCGCTTTAGAAAATAGACCAGCATTTACAAAAAATAAGAGTGTATGTATTTATAATCATACTACGTTGTTATGTTAAGGGGCGACCAGGTTCAACGAAGATTGCAAAAACCTCAAGGAAAAGACAGTTCTTCTTCGAACAGGAAGGCTATCTACGTTGAGAGAAGAGAGAAACCAACAAATGAAATAGGTTAATATTATTGAGAGCGTCCAGGGCAAATCCATTTTTTTATTAAAAACATTTTACACCGTATATTTCAGACAGTTTCTGTCTTCGACGCTCTTCAGAAGCTGTGATTTTTTGAATATGGACTCGTAGGCGAAACGTGTTATGTGATTCCACCTCAGCACTGTAGCTTTCATAGACAGTTGATTTCGACAATCACATTATTGTAATATATAGTGTATACACCTTTGCATTTCGTTTGTAAATTGATTCTATGGGACTATGTTTGACCTCTGTTCATCGAGCGAGCGTTATTCCATTATGTTTTGATTTCATGTGAAGTCATGTTCATTACAGGTGACAACGTCAGCCGACGGTCAAACAGGTTGGGTCTGTACACGGATCCCGACGACGAAAGAAGGCCGTTGTTAGGCAACGAAATAGTGCAGGAGATTATCCAGCAGGGGCGGAAAATGGAAGCCAAGACACAAAACGCCGTGTCACGAGCAGGTATATGACGAAGGCAGACTGTTTAATAGACAAGGTTAATAAAATCCGCGTAGACACTCTTTCCAAACGTAAGATAGCTATATTGAACCACACTTTGATGTCATCCCGGCTTTGGTGTTAAACTTGTTGATCATCCTGACGTTGATATTGAGTGTAGTTGGTGAGTTCAATTCTTGTTGTTAGCTACTAGTTCCATAACTGTTCTAGTTGCTGATCAGCGTCTTCATTCCCTTCCTCATTATCATGATCTGCGAATTCCCACTATCATAATAATCCCCATAATCATCCTGATCATCATCAGCATCTGTGCCGTGATACATTATTATCAGCATCGTCGACTACTAGTACTACAAGTAATCAAGTATCAACCATCAATCATCATTATCATCATCATCACCACCTCCTCCTCCTCCTTCTCCTCCTCCTCCTCCTCCTCATCATCATCATCATCATAAGACAGTCAGTAGTTACTACTCAGCAGAATCAAAATTACTATAATAACGTTCAAGATGTTTCCATACTTTTATCGTGATGCATTCTTTTGTGTGTGAATTATTGTGTGCTTTTTCTCCCCAGAAAATCTTCAAAGCGTAGCTATCGAGATGTTTAAGCCGATATCACATCAAAAGTCAAAGTGCTGTAGCTGCTGCGTCATTCTCTGAGGACACGCAATTCAGTGAGCCTCGTTCTGGGAAAACTGGGCTTCATTCGTATTCGCAAAGTGCCGACCAGACTAGTGCAGTCCGGATGACACTTGACATGAATTAAAAATTTCCCAGAACGCGACTAAATTGAGGGCATTTAACCGATCGAGAACCATTCCATACAAAGATTTCACCACGCCTCGTCTATGGCGTGTCAAACGTTGCTTAATTCAATGTGTGCATATATGTATGTTGTATATTTGTGTATATTTTTTCTTTACTTACATGATCATGTGGTTAGCATGTGTATATATGTTATATAAAGCCATATATGTTTATGATAAAATCCTATACATGTACGAAAAATGTGTGTTGTACAATTTCATGCATGTGTTCGATATTTTCATTTATGTGTTGTAAAACACGGTCAGGTAACTAAGGCAACACTAATGCCAAAGCCTTAATTGTCGTATTATTTAACTTCCAACTGTAAAAGCATTGCTTTGAAAATATATTGATGCGCCCCACTTTTTGTTCAATGATATTCTGAATATTAATATATGTTTAATAAATTATACTATTTATGTAGTAAATGAACACTTACCTTTTAATACATGTATTAACATTCCAAGAGTTTTGATGATCACCAGTGAGGGAATTTTATACAAATACATGACCGCATATTTATTATGTCTATACAGAATGCATTTTGTAAGTAAAACCCCCCTCACTGTATTTTAAGCTTCCATAAAAGTTTAATAATTAATAGTTGCTTAACACTTGTAAGGAGCGAAGCAGTTTCTTTGTTTAATGGCGTCCTGATAGGCAAATTCTCCATTTTTTTGTAATATGTATCCATTTCAACTCACCACAGAGTTTTAATAGTTATTTTCCTCTATGTCATATATCATATCGCATTTTACTAAAAATCGCTCATGGTAAGTCCTCATCAGAGCTTTGTTTACATTCGCTACGGCGGCCATCTTATATTCTTAGAACTTGTCGACCCGGGTCGATTTGCCTTAGTTGGTCGTTCGATCATAGGTCGGGTCGACCGGGTGCTCAATCGACCAAGGAAGATCAGCGTTCTTTTGGAATCATTCCGGTTCGAGCCTCCACGAAGAACGGTCGCGTTTTTTGGATCCTAGAACTAAAGAGGTGCTATTCGGTGGATGATCGGCAGAACAGTTAAACTTGAATCGCCGATCCAGTTTGCAGATAAGGTTTTCTACTTTCTTCCTTGTAATTGTTTTGCTTGAAATTTCAATCGGTTCACCTTTATGAATTGTCTCTCTTTTTTTTTTACTTGTTTGTTTACATCCTGTGGTTACTCATCCGAGACACAGATTCCTCTTCTCTATTTTTAAAGGCGATGAACGTTTTCTGTTAACGAAGAAATAACTGCTTAGCTCCACGAACCAGATATTCCAGAGTTTTAAATATCCGCTGTTGTAATCCAACAATCGTACGTTACACAGAATACATCTTTAAACTTATGGCGGCGTTATTTGCTTGAAACTTGTTTACGACTAACTAATTAAGTCAATATGGGGTAGTACAAAACAGGACAGCAGTACGCTACAATATCTCATTTGCCAAGCCTGGTATCACTTAAAAGATGGATCCTATTCAAATAAAAAATATCTTCTCGGAAATTCTAAGAAACTATTTATCGCCTTAATGCGAGCACTCTCGGATATCAAGGTTTCGGGAGTGCGATTTCGACAAAAGCATAGCACTTCAAATACGTCACCCAAAACGTTTATCCATATCAGTCAAAATTTGACAACACAAATGTCAGAATTTATCATATATACATGAAGATATTGCAAACATTTATATTTAGAACATATCTTTGCCATATCGAACATAAATATGAATATATGTGTTTGTGTAACCTATATAAGATGTTGTTTTCAAAAGTACTTAGTGACTAAGTAAAAATTTCCAACATAAAGTTATCCATATATTTAAAGGAAAACAATTGTAACATTAATGAATCACATTACCTTTATCTTTGTCCGTATGAACAAATTGTTTTAATGAAGACCAATTACCATGTGAATATGAAAACTATACACTATTGGCCAGACGACTGCTTCTATAAAAAGTTCCTTTGTTTTTCTATTCGACCCCCTACTATAAAGAAAAGACATGGGGGCATTTATGTATCATTCTGCTCGTGAACTCTTTTGATATCCCGCAATAATATATTCGAATAAAGCGTTATGCGCATACACATTACACACATTACGCCATTCAATAAAATGT
The DNA here is from genome assembly GCF_020536995.1 of Dreissena polymorpha. NCBI lineage: Eukaryota > Metazoa > Mollusca > Bivalvia > Myida > Dreissenidae > Dreissena > Dreissena polymorpha. The sequence goes on along the minus strand of NC_068357.1, from coordinate 128,672,427 downwards.
TAGTCTGAAGGAAGGTTGCTATCGGTTGTTGCCTCTTATTTTCTTACCGGACGTAATGTGAAAAAATTGTTCTTGCAGAAAAAAAGGCAAGGTTCCCAATGTTTCCATAACTTGAACATATTTACAGTTCGGCACATTAACGACTTTGTTCTGCGGTGCTAATATGTCGCATATATAAACAATTTATTGTTGTGTTCATTTGTATAAGGTGATGTTATGTGGTAATGTCAAATCGTTCTAACTTCAATGTATTGTTCATCATTGTATGTGCAGTTTCTCAAGTTGCTCGGAATAACGTTAAATTGATATGTGCATACGTCGTTTCATACCATGCCTTGTAACTATGCGATGACCATTTATCAAGTAGATGTACTTAATATGTCATTCTGCTGTCATTCTGCTGTGAACATACATCATTTCGTTCTATGTATTAGTCATTATGTTATGTACATGTGTCAAGCTGCTTGTTACTTATATTGTGCATCGGCCATTATGTTCTGTTCTTTTATAAAGCTGTTTTTAATTGGGGGTCATTTTGCGTTTTTGTATACATACGTTCCTTCTTTGAATGTGATATTACTTACTGTTTATTTAACAAGTTGCTTTACGCTCACTTCTCCTGTCCAATAGGAAGTCGTTTCGTTCTGTTTTTTTTTTCATTAGGGATATATACGGTTATCATATTGTTTTGTTCTCACGTCATTCTGGCATGTAAAAACTTCGTTGTGTTATGCGCATTCGTAATAACGTTCTGTGACTATGATAAGTCGTTAAACACTAGCTTCATGTCATCATGTGCAAATATGGTATCGTTCTGTGACCATTTCTCATTATGCTGATGCATTTATCAGGTTGATAAATATTAACGTCACATCTGTCCCATAGAACATCACTTTTTCTTTTAATGTGTCATTATGATATAAACAGTTAAAATATTGTTTTGTTCTTACTTCTTATGTAAGGTAAAACATCGTTGTATTTAAATCCACCGCACTAGATATGGGCCGTGCTCCGTGAAAAGGGGGTTTAATGCATGTGCGTAAAGTGTCGTCCCAGACATGTGCAGTCAGCTTGGCAACACATTAAGCCTACACTGGATTTTTGCTAAGAAGAGACTTTCTTGAAACGAAAAATATAATAAAAGCGGAAAGTATTGTCCCTTATTAGCCTGTGCGGACTGCACAGACAAATCTGGGACGACACTTAACGCACATACATTAAACCCCTTTTTCACAGAGCAGGGCCCATATGTAATCCTATAAACGTGTCATGTGTTGTGGTGAGCGCACATGACGATAAGCTATAGACTGTTTCTTATTAACGAAATGCATTTTAAAATGCACTCTGGCACGAATGGATAATACACCGTTTAGTAACCATAGATGTAGATTAGTTATTTCATTAGAATAACAAATTCAATCCAATTGTATTCAATTTAATACTAATGGTCCTCTGCTTTAATAAATATTTTCTTTTGAATGTCTCCCCCTTAATTTTGGGAATGACGAGTGCGAGCCATTTGTTGATGTTGGTCAACCATTGTCAAACATTAACTCAAAGTGACACATAAACGATGAACATGGTATGCTATTACTCGTCAAACAGAAAATAACTGTTCAAATATACAATTTGGTTAAGTATAAGAAACAAAAGTAAATAAACCTTGAAGTCGATTTAAGTTCACTTAACTTCTTTAATGAACGTATACATGCGATGTAACGGAAACTTTATAAATTGATAAAAAACAATATACCCATTATTCTGTCAGTCAGTCAGTAAGTCGATGAAACAATTTTAAGTCGTGTTCACCATTAATCTGACAGCGTGTTACATAACTGATACCTCAGACCTTAATATGCAACATATAAATAATCAAAGTGATGTTTATACGTAGAAAGTTCTTATAACACTCTAAGGGGTTCTCGAGATTAGAGCTGGTATGCAACCATTGCTTATACCATCTAAGCTATTAATTCCGAAATAAATAGGGTCTGGTCTTTTTCGATCATGTGAAAATAAAAGCTATGCACTGCGTACTCAAGATGTGTCGTTCATCTATTCAACTCATGCAACTTTGACTGCGAATAAACTAAGGGACAAATAACAAGGCTCAATGCAAGGAAAATATATAAAATACCTGATGGCGTTTCGTCTAATGGGTTCGTTGCGGTGCCGTAAACTGTTAGCTTCCATACGTAGAGGTTCACATCTGAAACAGAAGATCTTATAATAAAAAAGGAGTAGCAGCAATACTAGAGCTAATAGTAGTAGTATGTTTTACCTATGTTCAAAACACACAAAATAAACAACTTTGTTGTGCGATTTTCGAGAGACGCGTTTATTGTGGCCAGACATGCACAGAGTTTCAAAATAAACTTGCATATCATAAAGCAGATACACTCAAACATCAAATCTTTGATAACACGTATTTTTTATGTGCGTGTAATCACTTTGTTTCCAGCGCATAAATTCATGATAATGTAAAATGTGTCGCTATTTTGTCTGGTTAACTACAACATAAGGCTAAACAATCAAACCACTGCAGTGCTCCAGCCAGCTTTTCAAAATAGAGGGGAGCTTCCCCTAAAAGGGCACATTTCACGCGTAATTTTGGAAAATAGGGCATTTGGTTATGCATATACTTAAGTATATACTATGGTTATACTATATACTTATTAATTGTAAACAGAAGTGCATTGGATGACTTCACCAATTGTATGCTGTTCCTCATTTTGTGTAAGGAAATTACAATAAACATATTACTATCTACATTGGCGCTAAGGAAAACAACTTAGTAGCCAATTCCCTAACCGACTTGGGCTAGCATCCGACTACACGCATTAGAGATATATAGATATCATATTTTTTTCCGGTGTGTGTGTGTGGGGAGAATTTTGATTTTTTTTATCACCTGTCATCATTGAACTGCATGTTAATCTTTCAGGTTTCAGTTTCAGCATCAGTGGCCTTTTAAAAGAAAATGAAATGAAGAAAACATGAAATAAATTCAGGGGTTTCACTGGATCAAAAAAAAAACGTTGTGACTGTCACTACTTAAATTCTTTGCTTTAAATAACTTTGAGCCAATGTTTGTCCACAATAATAATATTTATTAAAACAAAAATCTATATTGACAAATTTTAAGTCTAAACAATGATCAATGTCACCATGAAGTAGCATCCAGTCTGAGGATTAAAATGAAACATTGTTATTGTTAATAATAGGATATATTTATTTCACAACACATTATTTCAACTAACGACAGTAACGTCAACAACGTTGACAGTTTTGTTAGGTCGCGAAAATATATGACAATATCAACATTACATTTTACTTGCAGAGTGATAAATCATCCTTCCAAACAAGTTCTTTATTTGTTGAAATAACAACTGTCTGCCCCTATTCATTTTAAAATTCATCATGATTGAGGACAGACAGTGTTTTAAAGTTCAGAAATAAAATCCAAACACAAATATGTTTCTATTCCGTAATTTGGGACTGAAAAATAACCGCATATTCGCACTAAAAAAAATGATTAATTTTCAAATGTTAATAGGTATTTTGACTTAAAATTCACTACTTTTCCAAACAAAAAATTATAGCCAAAAAATTCAGAAGTTAAAAAAAATCAATAGTGCTGAGTTTTATTTCATTCAGTGTGATTGTGCCTAACCAAGCGTGACCTCAGAGATAATCTTTCACAGCGTGTTAATATCGTCTGCAACAAAAGGCTAATTAGTGATCTGATAACAAACCATGCCCTTGGGGCTTATTTGTTAACAATGTGTTTACTTAATACACCCCAGGCAGTCATGTAAGGGTGTTATCTGTGTATTCATGTCGATGTTTCTGGCGATTTATACGGCCTGAAAACAGGAATTTAGAGATCAAAAGGGCATTTGACAGAAAAATAGAGGGGCGCTTTTTAAGTGGGCAAATTTTAGAGGGGCGCAGCGCCCCTCTATTTATTGCTAGCTGGAGCACTGCACTGTATGATTATTAAAAGTGAATGTTATGATTAACTATATGTTTAACCATATATTATCATCAAGAATGATCACGGAAACTTCCATTGTTTCTCTGGTAAAAATTCTCGACCAAGGGAAAAATGTGTGACCGTAGCAATACACTTGTTTCCATTCTTCAGAATATGAGAATTGCGGTCTTTATCCGCGCATGCTCGGAAAATCAACCAGGAAATGTATACAATGTGCATACACACGTGTACTTATATACATAACATGAATTTGAATTTGATGTTGTCACGATTACTAGAACTGATTTCAACACATATTTATTTCTATAAATGGTCATACAGAAACGTGTTTTCTTATGTCCTTCGTAACAAAAGTACTCCGCTATACGATGTAACGTGGAGTACTACTCCTTACTGCTGCTTGTCACAGGAATTCATTGTTGCGGTAGTTAATAACTGTAATACTAAATTGGTAAATGGTAAGCAGAGCGTGATAAAATGATACGCACTTACCGTGCAATAAGTAATATAACATACTCGTCTGTTGAAATTCTGTGGTAAATGGTACTCTTTCGACGAATTGCACAAAATTTTCACCTTGTAAAAGGGCTTATTTTTAACTAAATACTTAAAACTTTCATTTATTACGTGACGTGACGTCTTAGAACTGCACTTTGAGATCGACATTGAATAACATTTGTAGAAGAAAATATTACAGGACAGTTTTCACATATTTAGTAAAAAATATTATATTAAAAAAGGGGCGGAAGCTAGATAAGCACCGTTTTTATTAAACACTCTTAAACTTATTAAGAATATGATACATATCTTAATTGGTCGGGAATAAATACACAGCTTGAACATGTGTATAGTAAATATTCAAGTATGTTTATCCAAAAAATTGAGACGCGCGCAAAAATGCATGTTTTAGTAATTATAGAATGCCATTTAAAACCCGAATAGAGCATTGAATTCTTACCATTAGTGCCTTCGACATCAAGAAGGATTATTGTCCATGAGCCTGCTGCGCTTTCACCCCAAAAATGAACCGTCTTAAAGGTCCACGTAATCTGCTGATTGTCGTTATCTTTGATTCGCACGCTTACAAAATACAATTGTAAAAGATGGTTTTCATATTGTGGGCGGTGGGTGTTTAAAGTGTAGGGTCATATACTATGGTTTTCATCAGAGAATACTGACATTAATGTTGATTGTACCAGATTGTGAGTTTTCATGATATGTTTCCTTAAGAACAGATTCTTTGCTTATTGGCGGTGTTCAAACGTAGCAACATATGCTGCTGCTTGAAATAGTACGATGCCGTAAAGGCTATATCAAAAGCAGATGAGCTGATATCAGATTTTGCCCCAAAACTGGAAAGTAATTTTTTTGAAAAAAGAATTACGTTTATTACATGAAATTTTTACAAGGCATTGTTAAGACGCGTTTATAATAGCTAAAAAGTACATTATGCAACGTGAATAAACATGCTTTTTATAACTCATGAGTGTTCGATGAGTGGACGTTAACAGGGTAGTGTCCTTGCAGTAACCAGTGTACAATATCATTTTATGAATTTAATAAATTATTTAAAAAAAACACAAAAAAACAACAACACAATCTTCATAAACTAATAAATCACTTTATATAATATGCAATTTTTTCAAATGAAAGAAATGTAAAACAAAAAGGCATTTCAAAGGAAAAGAAAATGAAAGTGTGAAAACTTTGACAATTATAAATTTATTGTGCGAGACCCACTTTGACGAAACACAAAATTCTAAATGTTTATGTAATAAGAACACATGGTTTTATAAGTTAACTTAAGGTAGCGCACCTCTAATGATTTCCCGCGATTTCTTCGAAGGTTGAAGAGCCTACTATTAGGTGCCGTAGCCTAGTGGTTAAGGCGATAGACTAGAAATCTTTTGGGATATTCCCGCGCAGGTTCGAATCCTGCAGACGATGTATACTTTTTTGCGACGCGTTTTATTTATTTTCTAACGTAATTTGATTATAAGCTATATTTATTGTTAAATATGTTGCAATGTTTATGCACATTCTTCAATTATTAAAATTAAAACAACGTTATGGCGAACTTGTGTGATTTACTGTTGAAAATACGAACCATGCATGTTGCATTTTTATTTTTATTTCAAAAAGTAAACGGTAAATCTGTCTAGTTCTTGGTATTTTTGCTGTATATAGTGTTTCTATAAAAACTAAGTTTAAAATATGACTTAAATGATACTATTTTGAATTTAATGACACTTTGTTTTTAACCGACCCAATTTTTACTTGGCTGAAATCACTTACATTTCATGGCGCTCTTCCATAGATAAAAATTTGTAAAAAATAAATGTCTGTAAAAGAATACTTATTTCATCTTGTTTAAACTTTAAACACCTTTACAGCATCTGTACACACCAACTGCATGCCCATATTTGGAAATTTGAATGAATTATGGAACTTTTATATACCCCAGGGGTGAAAATAAACTGGACAAAAGCCGAGCGTGGGGGTGGTTTTGAAAAAATCGGTATATTTTTTTAAAAAACATGGAAAGCCTACCTACAAATTTGCATGTGGTTCAGTGAAATGATGCTGATTAGGAAAATAATTAATTAGATTATATTTGGATATGTGCCCATTAGAGGTGCGCTACCTTAATGGCCACCATGGTTCTTTGAAGCTTTTCTACGTCACGATAAAATTTATGACTGTTACACGAAGGACATACTCGTTATTGAAAGGACTAAACATGTTACTGGAAGGACTAGAAACTTATAAATTGTGGATTTTTTTTTCATAGCGTGAAACATGTGAACTTACAATGAAACATACGGTCAGAACAGAAATACACAAATATACATACCATATCATTTTTTTTATCATGACATATGTCTAGCTGACGAAAAATGTACATTTAGTGTTATTGGAGGGACATAGTCATTACTGAAAGAAAACTGGTTGCAATAAAAGGTTGTATAAGTAAGTTGAAATTGGTTTTAGTGCACCCTTAAAGCGGGTATATACGATTTTGTCAAATATTATTGAATTTATATAAAATGTGTAAAACACTTATTATATATATATATTTCCATATAAATTAAAATAAAAGTTAAGAAGAACATGTGTCTAAAGATGCGAAATAAGCCAGATATTTAATTCTGAAATTGAAAACGGCTGTACAGCCGAATTCGCCAGCATGTATATCATACATGTACGATGTAAATCTAAACTTAGTTTAACGGTTTATTTGAATTCCTACAACGATATCTATTCATACGACACACGAACACTAAATCCAATCCTAATACAAAGACGAATGCTTCGGTTATTGTAGGAAAATATGTATGTCACAATCGGCTCGGGCGCTAATTGTCTTTGCTGCATTTTATGAAATTCGGCTTTAATGTCTAATTTTTCTTGCCTATTTTGTGTTATTGTAACATATTTTATCAATATATTACAATTAAACACATATAAAAAATCGTATATATCCGCTTTAAACTCTTAAACAACAAATCCAACAATACGTAATAAAACACTTCTAAAACATTTTACAACCTTAATACAAAGCATCGAATATTACGTCTTCAGTTTTTTGAAGGACAACCTTTCATAACTTAAAAAAAACATTTAAACTGCCAAATACAATTACAAATTCAGGAAAAAAACAATCAAAAAAAATAAAATGTAAACAGCATTTCAATTAGAGAGCATATGTCTAATGCCTTAAACAAATAATAATATAATAATATTGTTGTGGTGATTATTTTATACATTTGGGTAATTATGTAATTTTTAAGGGCATTATAAATGAAACCTATTTGGAAGAGTAACTTCTGGTCAGAAAATTAACCTCCTTCAAATCCCTGTCTTGCAAAATGAAATACATAACCTTATAGACTTTATCAATTGTCACCTTTCCAGGACAACACATTCTAATAATGTCCATGTCAAGAGTTGTTTGTTAAAACCACAGTCACATGCAATTATGTAATTTTTAAGGGCATTATAAATGAAACCTATTTGGAAGAGTAACTTCTGGTCAGAAAATTAACCTCCTTCAAATCCCTGTCTTGCAAAATGAAATACATAACCTTATAGACTTTATCAATTGTCACCTTTCCAGGACAACACATTCTAATAATGTCCATGTCAAGAGTTGTTTGTTAAAACCACAGTCACATGCAATTTATTTGTGCACGTTGAAACATGTCTTTATCAATTGTATAATTGCGAGAGTTTGGTATTTGAATCGGTTCCGGAATGATAGTCATTAAGTCATCATAGTTGCAAAATGACACATCTTTTCTTCGAGGCCAATACAAACGATTTGAAGACCGTTTGCTTCCCACTAGGTGCATACAGGAAACTTCTAACTCTAGATAGGGTCATCCGTTGAAATTCACAATCACATATTTGTTCAAACACTCGTTTTGATAAGGTACAACATACTAAGTTTTCTTGACACATCTCTCGTCTGTATTCGTTTTAGTATCAAGCATCTCTTCATCTGTACGTTGTGTTTCCATTTTTACATTTTCACCAACAAAATTGGTTTTAGTGCTCATGCCTGGTTCAATGCTGAGTGTGGTTGTAGACTGCTCTGAAGTAACATTCATATCCATTTCGTTATTTACTGTCAGGACTCTTTTACTTCCAGCCTTGTTCAGAACATTACCGTCTGTGATATCATTATTATTATTTTTGTCAGTATGGATGACAACTTTTTAAATTTCCTCTGCAGTTTTACAGCAACTTGGACGTTGTGTTCCTCTTCTATATTCAAACGGAAGTAGTGGAACAAAATGATTTGCGGACCAGTGTTCAGTTGAAATCGCATCGTTTTTGTGTGTCCATAAAATAAATATTTGTTCTGACTGTGGTTTGGTTCTTGGCAGAATCAAGCGGTTCAGATCTGTCCTAACGTTTGGGTTCCCTTTATTTGGGTACACACTTTTAATTGGTGCGTTTAGAACACTGGAGAGTGCAAACAATTGCCAAATACCCATAAACATCCTGTTGTTTGTTAGTGACAACACCTTTTTTCTGAAGATTTGTTGTATTAAATGTTTATCAATGTACATTTCAGGTATAAAAAAAATTCAGAGTATTGTGCATACTGCTTGGATGAATCTTTTGCAATGTCAGTAGCCTTATTCAGATTATCATTGTTCAATTTGTTGTAACAAATGTCATTCCTAGACTCAAGTTTACTTTCCTTCACATTCAAATCGAATGCTTTTGAATTATTTGATTCCCTTTCTTTTTTTCTGTCCTGAACAATTTTCAGAAATTTCTGGTTTTTGTTCTCTTGATCTATTCATACTGTTTAAAATTTCTTTGTATATTCATGCCTTTTATGTTCACACCCAATCGTACACCCACAGCTCAAATTTCTGAATGCAATATGTCCACCTGTTATGCATTTCCCTTGGTGTAGATTTAATGTACCATGAACAGGTTTCAAAGTTGCCTTGGTAAGTAGATCATTTTCCTCTTGAATATTTGCTTCTGTAACTAATTACATGTTCACTTTCGTTATGTCAATGACAAAAAAATATCCCGGAATCCAAGAATTTCCCTGGACAGAGGCGAGATAAACATTTCCTTTTTTACGGTATTGAGTAACAGGTCCATCACTGAAGATTTCCATTTTCAATACGTCTGGGTATTTCTGTCTAATTTTTGTGAGTAAGGTATTAAGTGTGACCAAACAGCTTCAGGCCCATGTACAAGTAAGTCACTAACTGTGCAAAAGGTCACATGATTTTCATTTTTTAAGTGTGCTACACCTGTGTGTAAGCTAAGCTGATTATTTTGAAGCGCCAAAAATGAACACTTTGAATCTCAGAAGTATATCCACACACATAATTCTCAGAAAAGTCAACAAAGTTTATGCATTCATCTTCTTTAATGGTATCTTTCCTCTTTGCAAAATACTCATATTGATTATAATTTTTGAATATGTGTTTGGAGTACCTTTTCAACTGATCTTCAAATTTTTCAAACAATGTTTCCACCGTTCCAGTCTGAGCTTCTTTCACGAAAAAAGTTATTGTCTTTTCTGTAGATATTTTACCTTTCTTAAGTGTTCTGACTTCCTTTTTGGTTTTCCATTCGAACCAGGTGACATCTTCTTAGAAAACATCTTTGTTGCCATTCAGTATCTTTTCTCTGCATGACTCGCATTCATCATACATACATTCTTTTTAGCCCTGTCGCCAACTACTTCAGAAATAAAAGTGTTCATATCATCAGAAGCAATTGCCTGTGTTCGTCTCAAAACTTCTGCCATCATTTAAGAGTTATTGCATGTTTTACACAGGCATATGTTTTTATCACTTTTTTCTTGGAAAAACTACATAAAATGGGCGCATTCTACAAAATGATGTGTAACTGATTTTTCTTTTTCCTTCGGCTAAGATTTTCATGTATAATGTTTTCAAATTCTGCAATAGGACTCTTCGTTGCTTTTTTTTCTTTTTTATCATTTAAGTTGGTCGTTTCCCAGCTATTAATCTTGTGTTGTCATTTCTATTGTAAAATGCATGCACTTTCTCGCTTATTTTCTTTGTTAATGTTTGAAATTTTCGTCGTATTGTCTTAGGGCTATTGTATCCTACATTTATGTATGATTCTGTTTTCTTGCAGTTTGATTGCAAAGGAATTTGGTAAAATCTGCTTTGTCCTTTTTTCTTTTCTCCTGGTACTTCTTACGAATGCTTCCATGATAACTTCACATTTGAAAAATGACGTAACAACTTTCTTGTTCTCCTTCTGGGTGTATCAGGACTAGGTTTGCTGCTTTCTTCAGTAGTTCTCTACAAATTGTTCTTGTACATTGCTACTTTCTTCTGCAAATTGCTGACCTCAAGTACAAATTTTCTTTTGTCACGATACACCTTTGCTTCTTCGCGACGCTTTCCTTTCATTGAGCTCTTTTTCGATTACTTTGTCTCTCGTCTGAACTTGATGGTGGGGTTTGAATATTGTCAAATATGTTTCGGGTTTCTCTTTCTCTAGCTCTGTCTTTCCGTTTCTGAATTGGCCATCGATCCCTTATTGATCGATTTTCTTTTTCAGCTAATTGCTCTACTGGCTTTCTTTTACCACTGTTGCATTCGTGTTTGTATCTTTCTCTTCCTTTCATAAGATATTTCTCTCTCTCATCTGGTATTGCATCTCTGTTTGCACGGACTCTTCTTTGCCTCTCGGCGTTTGACAAAGCCATGACCTTAAACAGAAACTTGTTTGTGAATATTCCTTAGTACATGTGTATTATTGTAACAAATGAATATTTTATGGACCAGACACAAAAATAAAGGCTTAAGTATTTGACCTTAAAGTATGACCTTGACCTAAAGCCACTAATACTGATTAATGCCTTGCACATCATCTCAATGACCTAAACAATTAACCTACGTCGCATGGAAATCGTACACAAATTTGAACAAAAATACATATCGATGATAAGAGATATTTTATCTGCGCATTATTTGCCCTTACAGTAACACATGTTTAAGATTGATTGAATATATAGTTGACATCTGGTCATATAAATGTATATCTTGTTTCGATGGTCATATAAATGTATGTCTTGTTTTTATGTTTTACATACGTATTCATAAAACATTCTTCACATTAAATTTATTTGTAAACAGACATGTACAAATTTCATTTTTAATATACAGTTATTGAGTTTAAAACATTATATTACTATAATTATTATCATTAATGATAATGGGGGTGCACATGTTGGTTCCGTATATGTTTTTTTTATAGTACAACGTGTATATGATTTTAAGGTGTTATATTTACAAAGTTTGAAATATTTTCTAGTCAAATTGATTGTTTTCACAGTAATGAACGTTATACTCTATAACAGTAAAAATCATTACTGTAACTAAATTGTCATTTTGGGATTTTACGCCATAACTACGGTCATATTAAGAGCGAATACATTAATATCTGGAACTTTTCATATTCAAGTATGATAACAGAACTCGTTTAAAACATAATATGGTATGCCATGTCCTTCCAGTTACAATATTTGTACTTACAGTAACGCTTAGGGTCGTTATTGTAAGGACAGGTACTGCAAGGACTCATTCTGTTCAATTTTGCATCGTGTTTACACAAAAAGCAAAGTTAGGTAAATTTCCACCATGTGACACAGACGAGATGTAGGTTTGCTATTTAGGGAATTATAAAAAAGGAGAATACTTTTTGATGGACTAGTTGAAAAAGAGTTACATGAAAGGACACATTTCAGAATCACACTCTCTACTACTAACCAGTTTTTAGATGTCTTTTATTCCTGGCGCAAAATACACACATGTTGCGTTCCTGCAGTCATGTTTAAAATGTTGTACCTTCTTTTGAAGAGCTCACTGTAGCTTTGTACCCAAAGGAAAATAATCTACCCACATAATTGTTACTGTAAGGACACTTTGGTGAAGGATGCAGGAGACAATTTTTAAAATTATATAACGAGAATATATAATTCATACTGACTAAATATTAATACAAATTGACTTTTTTAAATATAATACTGCGTGTTTATGGGTAAAAATTATTATGAATAAAAGACAGATGTGTGAAATTAAATGTTAAAGTTTGAATTTGAATTAAGGGACATGTAAAAACACCCATTTTACGAATATGTGATGTGCCCAAATGTCAAAATACTCAAATTTTAACATAAACGGCGCTCAGGTTTCGACCAAAATTGACCAAGTAACAATTATGTGTAAAACAATTTTTTTGTATTAGTTTACGCTTACTTTAACATTGAAGGGACAGCTTTTTGGGGAAAAAATTATATTGGCTCAGCTAAAAACATTTTTCAATAAACGAAATATATATGAATAACCTCAGAACTGGTACATCAGTGCTGCTGGGCGATTGCAAATTTATGGTTGTAGATCCTCTGTACGTGGACTGAAACGTAACCTTTATGGTAACGTGCTCCATGAAGAGAATTTTACATGAGCTAAGATCCACTGTATCTATGATTGGGTCGCCATTTGAAGTTGCCCTGCAAAAAAACATAATGATACTTAAGCGTTCAATTTGACTATTTTATCTGGTGTTTTGGTTCTTTTCTGATATTACACGCGCAAAATCTTTGTTGTAAAAATATCGATCAATTACTCTGAAAACAAAACACATCCAAATATTGAAATTATGTCGGCCTTACAGTTTTTTTTATGAAATTGCATAGAGTTTACGAAATTATTCTTCTAAATTTTTTTAGTAGATGCTCTCGCAACCTGTGAATTAGATACTACTAAGTACTATATATACTTTGATTGTGTCGAGGAAGCGGAACATGAGATGCCAGAAGGTACTGTTTTCCAACTAGTGGCGGCGTCTACCATATTCTCTGCATTCATCAGGCCAAATCCAAAATAGGCACAAACTGGAAGTTTTAATTCGTACTTTTTACGTTGTTACGGTATAAATATAAATACCCACTCATATATTGTTTGATGATTCTTATTATAAGATTTTCAGGATTTACGCTTTAAACAGGCCTTAACAAAAAATAATGGTTTAATATTATATATGGTCAACTGAAGTAAACCTTCTCATACATTACAAACATGATTTATTTCAAACAAATATCTGGAAATTGTCTGATAGTTTGCAGTTTCCCTCAGCTGTAGCCATCGATATATCTTACGTTTTTGTCTCAACACCGTCACAACGAAATTGAGCTTTAATGAGGTTTATCTTATGCATTCGACTGTATAACCTCGGTACAAATTTTCATGTATTATATTACAGGTTCATCCTTTATTATTATAAGGTTAAGCGTATCAACAGATATGTGTGATAGAACCAAGTTTTACCCCTTTGGTAAAAATGCATAACGTTTCGAAGTGATGTCGTGCTTTGATTCCACATCGTAACGTAACCATACTACTGTTGTTGATGTTATGTCTGGCTTAAGATTGGAGGATGGAAAATATCGATCCCTCCACAGGGAGTGTTAATAATATATTTCCAGAGACATCGAAGTGTACGTGTAAGAGGAAAGATCTCATAAATGTCTCCGTGAATCTTATAATTTTCACATAATGCCCTGTGCATCACTATCTGTTGACGCAGACTTCTTCTAGTATCAGTCAGTTGTACCTAAGGAGTCACAATGCACAATTATACCTTGTTTCCCAGCCCCGTTACTATAGAAATCGTCACTAAGCACAGCGCTGACAGATGTTTCGACGATCATATGCTGAATATCTCTCCACGTGAGGGCGTTACTGAAACAACAACGAGCGAGTGCGAAGTTTTGAATATACTTTTTTAAAGTCTATGTTATATTCCCATTCTGGTCAAATAATTACGAATCGTATATTACGGACTTGATCTCAACCAAGACTATCTACACATGAGAACGTTTTGAACCTTTATGGTGGCTCTCATTTCGTAAGTTTAAACTCCATTTCAATTATTTGAATAGCTCATGTGAAAAATAAGATTGGTAAACATTTTGCAAAGCGTGTACATAATTTAATTAAGGATTGGAAAGCAAGTCCGATTCGTACTTCAACTGTTAAATAAAACACTGTCACTCTTAAACAAAAGTGGTGTTATATCCGTGGTGCACATTTGCTCCCTCGTAACTGGGAAGTCGATCTTTAAAAATCTAAATCTTAATCTAGGGATTTGTTATGCGACATTGAAGGGCAGAGAATTAGTATGATATGATATTTATGTAATGTATACATCCTTTTATAAAATATTATAACCGCAAGTGCACAAATGGGAGGTCACGCCTGGCCATCATTGTTGAGATTGTTGAGATTGCTGTAACCAGGACGATAACGTTTGTGCATATTTTCCCAAAAACGTAATGTTGAATTTCCCATTTCAGGCGTGTCGTAAATTGTGTGGTCCAGTTATGGTTGTCCTATTAATTAGACTCATGTCTGGCATATATGATGGTGTAAGATATTGAGCCATTTAATAAAACCGAACAAGGCTATGTTCTTTTAAATTGTTTCACATTAATGTTGAGGAATGTTCAAATATTGCCATAGTTTGTGACTCTCGTACATTTTCGAGTTCAAATTGGGATGATTCTAGTGCGTTCTTGACAAATATCACAGCAGTTATCCACGACTTTTTGCGAGTATTCAAGTCTATGGCAAATGAAAGAAATGTACATTTTCCTCGAGTAAAAAACACGATGAAGTAATGTTATGTAAAAGTTTACACTTATATTAACATAAAAAATGCTTTAGTCACAGGGACAGGTATCCTTTCAACCGATTGACATGAAAAGTCACGATCGCGGCAAAAAAATGCTAAAACGTTGGCAATGTTAAGTTAATAAACTATGATTTTCTTCTGCAACTAGCTTGTCATTAAAAACACATAAGCTGCTGTTGTTTATTCATAAGTCAGTTTTACTTTTAGAACACACATTAACTCTAAGTGTATAATAACTGCTTGGAAGGGAAAGCTTTGATCTTGGAATTGTTAAGAACAAATCGAATTTCTTTTTGGATGGTGCATTCATTTTCAGTACCAACATCATCTTTATTGCTTTGCGATGGTTGAATGCATAATTTGCTGAGTTAAGGAAGTATTCTATCTACTTGTATGTTTAACAAAATAACTACTTGCATCGTTAAAAAAGAATATTATTAAGTAACTGCTTTCATAAACCATTTCAAAGCAACAAGGACGCTGCATACATGTGTTACATCTCCAAAATTAGTTTGAATATAAACTTTGTCCGCCGTGTAAGTTACTAGAAATACGTATAACCCATTACGACTCCATAATGATGTCATACATACTTTGCTTGTAACGTGAGTGCTATGATTTCTGCCGCCAGGGGACAAGTGGCAGACGTTCCATCAAAGTTGTTCACACATGTGTTAGATGGGCCAGTAGTACTCTTAAAAAAGGATACATAAACTGTGATTGTTTAATATATTTTAATTATTATTTACAGGTACATAAGTACGTGTTTTGCTTCAAAAGTTATTTTTGCTTGGAACTGCAACTTTATCTTGTAAGAGAAATTAACAAGATTTAACCCATACAAAGCGTAACAAGAAAATTTAAATAACAAAAAATAAGTAACTCACGATGTCAAGATCATCCGCATTGGTTTCACTGTCTCCACTATATGCGGCCGCCATAACGGCCGAGCAATGTTCCGAGTATGACGTTAGCGTACCGGATTTCGACACGGCTGCTATGGCAATAGTGTAAATGCTGATCGTGTATCCATCCGCCTGTTAATCGTCAGCAACACCATCACCGTTACCGGAAGCCCAAACATAAATTGCACCTTTTCCGCCTCGGCCCTATAATTTGATATGTTTTCTCTTTGTCTTTTGTTATGTCTGTTGAAAAAGCAATTATGAGTTGTGGTGCGTAGAAATAAAATATGTTGGAATAATGAAGCTCTTTATACATTATCGAGAAACAAAAATCGTGTACGCAAGTCTTTTATATTAGGTACATGACCCCTGCAGTTGCCTATATAATAACGAATATTATTTATTAACTTTATAATATTAGACGCGAATGTGTTCAATTTGTTCGCCCCATACAAGTTGAGCATCGCCAATAAAACTCGAAAATCGCCTTATACGAGAAAAGGGAAGTGAATATGGAAAAACACGGCCAATACGAAAAAAGGTCGGCCAATACGAGATTCAGCCAATAAGAAACCAGAAAAAACTCGGCCTTACATGGGAATCTATTTCGACAATTTTCGACGCCATTTTCAAGTTGTATGATTTGTTTTGTTGCAAAAGTTTAAATCTTAAAAAATAAGATATTGCAGTTTACTTACAGTACTAAGCCCCTAATATATTCAGCTCCCTTTTTCCACAATAACAATTGTGCAGTGTAACTACAACAGTAAGGTTCAATATTTGAGCTTATGTACATAAATAACAACTTTGAATATTTACAACCTACAAAGAGCGGCTAGAGCAAAATTAATTCGAAATCATGGAGGATTTTCACATTTAAAATGCAATTCCTAATGGCAATAAGTAAGTTTTAAATCCTTATTGTCTTTCTGAGTTGTATTAAACACAACGTTAGTGGATCCAGTGAAGCTGAAATGTTATTCAGGTAAATTTTGCATAATTTAGCGACTTGTCAAATTGTGTTCCTGCATCATGTAATGTCTTGAAAGCATCGTAATATCGCCTTCATATTACAATAATTATGAAATAATAATTAGTCTTCTGCAATTAAATACATGGAACATATGTTTCCTCTTGCATAAATATTCAATTTTCGTTTTAAATGAACAAGATATCTCTTAAAAGGTAGTTTGGTGTACGTAACATTTTCAAACCATTTTGCATGGGAATATTAACAGGGAAAAAGTTGTAAAGAACATAAAGTTTGCTGTTTTAAAAACTGCATTCTTCATTTTATAGCAAACACTTGTAATTCGAAAGTGGAATTTAAGCTTTTCTTGCTGAAATGAGAAAAATATTATAAAGTAAATTTATTGGCCGCTTAAAGGCGATTGGGGTTTAAACCGGTTGACAGATGTGCAAGACCTCATATTTAGCTGAGTCTTTGTGAAACTAAAAGGAACGTTCACAATTAACATCAAAAATGTCTTTTCAGACGCCAAATACATCAATATTGGTTGTTCTGCAGTCACAGTCTTTAAACCGTTCATGAAAAAATAACGCATTAAGGGCGTGAACAGGTTATAATGCGATTGTGAAAGCCTGAGCTTTTAAATTCAAACGCATTAATAACACGGCATTATAAAACTAACTTCTTTTTATCAATAGTCAAGCGATTTTTGTCGACGTAAAATTATATGACAAACTTTTGCCATATTCTACAATTATAATATTTTCATATACATGTATTTTATAATATCAAAAGTAATTGTTAGAGTTGTTTCCAGCTAAAAAATGTGGTAGAAAAAAATAAGAGAATCTTATTTATCAACTTCTTTCTTGAATATAACAGAGTCAAATGAAGAAATACATTGCGGGCATGGTACTCGTGATATGCAATCTGTAATAACATAGTTAACCACGTTACCATTCAAATGCAATATATATGTATATATGAGTGTTTAACCCTTTACCTGAACACGCTTAAGTAAATGGGTTTTGTTTATTGCGCTCTTTGATGTTTTACGGTTTCCTACACTTTCCTACAGAACATAATTTGTCATTATGTTGTTTTGTTAGTGACATGAGTTTTTATTTAGGTGGTTTAAAGGCGGAAATGTTCTAAAGCCATAAAAGGTAGAGGGAAAGTCGCTAAAAAGGATGAAGATGGAATGACATGAACTCTGTTGAGAGGTACTCATAATGTACGTATACGTTTTATAAGTTTAATGCGTTTATAAAAAAAATCTTATTCGTCAATTACTATCTGGAAAACTATAGTAATTTGTGTTAGCCGGCTGCATCTTTGCGGTTTTTCGCATTTCTTTTGTGATTTTCTAAAACGCATAACAAAGGTATTTACGCTTTGCACGCCTTCCTCAAATGCTGCTTTAACGACGTCGGGCAATTGGTCCACGAATATTCCAATATCAGGCGAACCCCAGGTATTGCTGTAGATGTCGATGTCAGACAGCTTATAGATAAAGGCCGTGGCTTCATCCGCTTGTGTTGCACCGGTATTTGAATCAAGAAATCGCAGGCCTGGAGGCAAACACAAAAGTCGGTATCGTTTATGGAGAGTGTTGAACTTCTTTATGAGAGTGTTGGACTTCTTTATAAACATTCTGATGAATAGCTTCATCATACTCACTTGACCACATAGTCAGATCACTAAAAGTAATTCAACATCAACTTATAATAACCAGAGTAAGGAATATTATATTTTAAGAAATAGTTTGCCTTCAACTATTGTATTGAGAGTAAAGTAAAGCCTAGGTGAACTCACGCTACAAAATATGTTTCACAACACCTGCATTTAGTAGCCTCCAAACTTTGTGAAACTTACACACAATATGATTTCATACATCATACCGTTAGAAAGCAAACTACACAGGCGGACATTAACACACGTGCTTAAAGGCACTGTTAATTATGTGCTTGCCTGCGTCTGGATGTCTAATTCGCAGTTGAAAAGTGGAAAGGATTTAAGCAGGACGATTATGCAAACAAACTAAACACTAAACTTAATTGTGTTTATGTTGTAACGTAATGAATATTTGAACATTATCTATTGAACATTAGAAACATCATTATTACAAAAAGAACAATTTTATGGTGTTGCTTTGTATTTACAAAAGCAATTATTTAATGGCCGTGGCATTATTACAAGTTATTAATTTATTTCCCTAGCCGACTGCCCCGTGTATCGTCAAGCACATACGCCAAAATATCATTTATTAGTTTCACTCCTTTGTTAATAAGCAGAATTTTTCCTGATGTTACATTCTATCTTTTTGTGTTTCATAGGTATTAAATCAGTCACTGTTTGTTAAAAAAGGAAAGACAGTCCAAAAGACCACTGTACAGAGTGGTCATACTTTCTTGTTGTCGCGGGCGGGGCCTGTTAAGAGTCTTGCTGTTATATTGCAATGGAAAATGTAACAATTAAATCAATAAAAATAAATCGATTTGAAAACTACAATGGTGTTGTGAACGTTTATTATGTTTCGAAGACTACGAGCCAATATAGATAATTCATACCAGCAATTTTGGCATCGTAAGCTGATCCAATAACACATTCTGAGTTCTTCAACGTGGCTGCAACACCTGCGCAATTTGTCCCATGCCTGGAATAAAACGAAACAAAGACAAGTTTACATGGAATCTTATTTAACTAATGGCATCAGGTCGTAGGACTGACGGCAATAAAGACATGGATTCTTACAGTAGTGTGTGTCGGTTGTGTTGTTTATTGTTTAGCTAAATTTCATCTTAGTTATTTTACATATGTTGAGAAAGTTTCCATATGTCAAAGCAGCGGATTCGGTTCTTGTTAGTGCATCAGATTTAACTTTATATCATACTTAACAGTTGTTGAATAAAATTAAATACAAGTTTCTAGAAGGCAGTTGATCCATTCATAATCCTTTACATATCTGTTAACTGATAAAGTGCCTGTTTATTAATCCTTATGTCATGGCGAGTGTTTCATTTTGCCTATTAACTTACACTACATTCCCAGCTTGTTATATCATTTAGCATATGCATATGAACGTTTATGTGCTAAATTTGATTTTATCATACAATCACCCGATTGTATCATTCAACATTTTGATGCCTCATGGCGAGAATAGTTTTTGTTGTTAAAAATTCGTCCGACGGCCATATGACGTTTTAATTTGTGTATATCAAGCAGGCTCAATCTTATATAAGTCAGTCAGTTCGGCTAGATTCAAAGAGCAATATACATCGCTGTATGTGTTATAGACGGTACTCATGGAGGTCCCGCTCGTATATTTGATTTGTTGACTACTTTGGGAACATACAAGTAAACGAATATATCCTATTGGAAAACGTTGTGTTTGATTGGGGACTAAATTTCAATGAACAATTCTACGAATTGTGCGCGTCATTATTTTAAAAAACTTCGCATTCGTGTGTAATAAAACATGATTTTTGTTTTACTTCGTTCATCAAAATAACGCTTCTGGAATTATAAATCCGACAAAAGTCTAAGGTAAAGCAAATTCCGGAATAAGACCTACTTTAGTTAACTTCGCAACTAAAAGACAAAAAGTCAATAACGGGTCATTAAAATAGTTATTTTTTCTTTGCGTTTAAATTGATAATTTTTCTTGCAACCTTATACTATCTTCAAGTAAAAAAATACATTAGAAATAATAATTTTGATTGTACTAAGACTCATATATGAGTATTGCTCTTCATTTTGATAAGGTTGCTTATGAAGAAAGACGAATTTGTGTTAATATACAATTATTTTATTTTATAAGTAAAGGAAATGTTATTCATTCTTTTAATATCCTTAAATTAGTTGGGGCCAAAGTGCATTTAACCACTCTTCTGCGATGACGTGGTTTGGATCCGCAATCCTTTGAATGAAGTTGCAACTGAGGGATGCGTCATGAAAATAGAACAGGTTTTCAATCTCTTGAAAATAATAATCAAATCTACACTAAATATAAAAGAATCATATTCAACCATATCCGTGAATACCCCTTTTTCGTGATATTTACAAGGAAGATAAAGTTACAACATACATAATTCAAGTCGCTGTGAGAAGTATCGATACCATCGTCCACTATCGCCAATGTAATACCACTTCCGGGTATCCCTTGTTCCAAGCGTTTTGATCCCCCGTGGAGGGGCTTCGGCTTGTTTGCTGAAACAAGTTAATTGAGAAAACGTATTGATTGAAAGTATGTTCTGAAACAATGGCAACGTTATATTTTAACTATATCCGATCCATCGAAATCTCGATATACTGTTCATTCAAACTTTAAGTATCCCTTTTCAGTAACACAACGTAAATCACACGGTAAATATAAGGAGGTAATAGCGTGACAAAACAAATCATATTTGAGTAACCTGATACTTTTCAGACGACATCGTGTGTATTTAACTTAACAGTTCTTTTTGTTCTTACCCGACCGACCCTATTTGTTGTGCCGACCAGAAACCTTGTTCGATAACATTGCGGAATCAAGTTCAAATTAACCGATCTAACATGTGTGTGACGACCATAACACATTATCGATTGTATTTGCTAAGTAAACATTTAATTAATCCGACCTAATCCGACCAATCCTATTGTTTATATCCATCATAAACTGCGTTCGATACCAGTGCTGGATAACCATGATGTAAACTAAAATTTACTAAAGCAATAATGTGAAATTGAAATTTTAAAGATTTTATTTCATATTCTTAATGAACGTGCAAGGTAAAAAAAGTAAACGAGCACTTGTTGTCTACCCGGCCTACACATCCTTTTTTGTAGGTGTTCAATGGACTTAAACAATGCATAAGAATGGCACGAATTCATACGTTAGTGGGCCCGATTACAGAATTCTTATTTATTGGAATATTTATTGGAATATGAAGGTTATACAATCTAAAAGCATCTTGGTTTACTGGAAGACATTTTTTCAACGGAACTCGTTATGATATGTTTTCAACGGAACTCGTTATGACATGTTTTCAACGGAACTCGTTATGATATGTTAACGGAACTCGTTATGATATGTTAACGGAACTCGTTATGATATGTTTTCTCGAACTGAACGTAGTGAACACATTGATGTTTATAAAGACATTATTTAAGATTCGAGAACAAATGTCAAACTTAAAAAAAAAATTGGTTGACACTCATATATAAAATGTGACATTCTTTATCAAGAAATATCTTTAAAAAAGATATACGGCGTTGATAGTTCAATGAATGAGATCAAGGATAGCGAATGTCTTTTTTCTGTGCAGTTCTTAGCTGCATCACACGCAGTACGGGATGTTACGCGGAGTTTTCGTGGCTTATTTTACATTATTACATATTGCTGGTCATAAACCTATAGATACAAAACAGAAAACCAAAAGAAAAAAGGAAGTGAAATTAAAACATACGAGTCAACCGGCCACACGAGAAGTATCCGTATTTATAGGCGCGTTCTTCGAACAAACCTGTTTTAGTGGTTTGTCACGCATTGCTATTTGATTCGATTATTAACAGTATCGATAATCATCGCGCTCATGCTTAATACATTGGTCAATATGGTGGAATAGTTATTGTTAAATTAATCAAAAATAATATTTATCATTGTATTGTTGAAAACACATTAAGAATCTACATATTTCTGGTCTAAAGAAAATTCCAGGTCACCTAGTTCACGGATTGCGTATTTATTATATAACTATTATTTTACTGGCCGCGAACTCCGGTGATGACCTGTATATAAACTCTGACATTCATACACTGGCCGCGAATTGACCCGAAACCTCGCGGGTTGAAATGCAATGTATTAAAGTGAGGCCTCGCTTCCACTGACCTTTATACTTTTACATGTTAACATGTTGACAAGAATATGGAAGTAAGTACTAAATATGAGAACATAGCCTTTAAATATAAACGCGTTGCGCTGGTAATTCTCTGAAAATAAAAGGTGCACGCACAAACTGTATTGATGTCGAGAATTGAGTGTAAAACTGTTCTATCTATTAAGCCTTTTCATTAGAAATAAAATTGTTTCATGCAGTAAAACAGTGTTACAAAGACGCGGATATGTTTCCAATGTTCTGGTGGAATACTCAAATCAGCCAATGGAATAAATGAAGTGTATTCATTCGTACCTAGCCGCGGGAAATTTTATTTGAATTTTATTGGACACTTACAAAGGTCAGGAGAGGTGAAAAGCTGGCTTAATACAGCTTACGCCGAAAAAACGGTGAAATTTGATAAGTGTCATGTATTTTCATAAATGACCCATGTCCCACCAATTTGTTTTCCTTAAATGCACTAAGAATCGAAAGTTTTTTTAAGAAAAGGTACGCGTTATGAGGTTTCCTTGGGGGAAAATGCTTACTTTTGTTTCTAAAATTGCGGTTTTACATTTAATTACCAATGTCGATACATCTATTTATAACTAATATCTCCATTGCAAGTCGAAACAAGGTTTTAAGCGGGTTTTTCTTACCGAAACCCCCGATATAGATGGCTTATTTGATATATACACTTTGTTTTGTTTTGAATTTGAATAAAACATACACGTTAATAAACCACTTAAATATGTTTATGAGGGGTGAGAAACACAATCAATTTTCACAAAACTCAGAGGGGATGTAGCGAAAATCTAAGCGTATAGACGCCACTTCGGTATGAGCTTGTAAATAAGAAGACGAGATGTTTATTTGTATTTTTTATTTAGATTGTGATAATAATCGATAACAAGTATCAGTGTGTATGAACTATTCATACTATCAAAACAAGTTCAAAAATAATAAAATCCATGAATAATTAGTTTTAGTCCAAGCCATTCATTCCTCTAAGAATAAATCAACGAAGCATTCTGCCTACAAACTGTACAACTCTTTTTGGTACCCGCTGAAAATATAATTATAATCTCGAGCAAAGCGCACACATAACCGACCAGTCCAAATGTATAACTACATATTGCGAACGTGTGTAGCGTGTGGCGACCTCTAAAGAAGTTAAATTAAAATTAACGATATTTAGGAATATGGCCGATAATCAAACTATGTTGAGATACTCAAGACCTGACGTTTTCTTGGCGTAGCTGAAGATATTTTGGAATCGTTTGCCGACGTGCAGAATACATAACAGGGTCAAGCATGACAGACTTTTTTTAATGCATAAATAACTGTATTAACATACAAGGTGTATGCATGCAGTTTGGTCAAAGCCTTATAGGCGTTAAAATAAATCGTAAAAACAACGTTGAATACGGCAGCTTTGGTAATAAAAATATCAACTAGCAAAGTATTATAACTAAAAACATAAACAATACTTGGTATCAGCTCTTAATGACGGGCAGTTTTGCTATTAAAATTGTATTTTTCTGAGCTCTCTCGGCTAATATTATTGATGTATTTTCAATATGATGAGAACAATTATATTAACTTGATGAGCTGTAGGCAATAGCTTTCATACAATTAATTTAAGATTTTAACTGTCGAACAAAACCTACTAGTAAAAATTATTGAGATATAAAAATATTAAACATTTCAAACTTAACCCCAATTTAATGCTGTGTAATATTAAATAGTTTAAATTCGGATTATCAAGATTACGCTTGTTCTTAAAGATAGTGCCTAGAAAGTGGCAGCCAAATCGTCAAACAGTTGCAGAAATTCTTATGTTTGTAGTCTTTTTGAAGACGAGTACCACACTCATCAGGGTTACCCGCCAGTTTTTGATTTAGTTAGAGTATATCGTGTGACGTATAGTTGCACTTGTGTCCTAAACTCATAACTAAAAAGGTAGCTTTTTACTTTTTTGAGATAACGCATTTTAAAGCTATGTGAAACCCCCATCGCAATTCGACAGTTTATCGCCTATCAACACAAAATCTCCGAAACAAGCATGTTCACTCATCGCTGACCAAAACAGTAATCATAATTGGTATTTATATGGATGCATTTCGCACCTAATGACCAGAAACTGTGTCAACACACTCCATAATAATCAGTTTGCTTAAAAATATCGCGGTTATCGTCTTGATGACATCTTTTTTTTGTAAAATGATAAACTCGCGTTATTTAACGGTCATGTGACTTTTAGTATTCACGGAGGTAAGCCTCGATAAGGCCTGTTTTCTAAACACACTTTCGTTTTCATAAAAAATATAATAAGAACATAGATTATACAATTATATTAAAACAATGTATTTGCTTATCCGACGTAAGTTATTGAACAGAAAATTCTTTGCAGAATCCGAAAGTTGTGTTGACATTTCTGATCACGAGGTGATGGTCAATAATATCCAAATAAAACTTCGGCAACGTGTTCGGGTAAGATGATGACCTTATTGATTATTGCATGTTGATACGTGACATTGTTGGTACCACTCAATGCATTGGGCAATTTAAAACATGCAACATTTGATATTGAATGTTAATTAAGGGTCAAGTGAAATACCAATTATAATAGAATACGGTGTATTGCCTAGCGAAAGTGACATATACCGGTAAGCTAAATTCCTATATCAACTTCATTATTATTTAAGACAATAGTATTAGCATTCATCCGAACACTGTCACTTCCTTTTTAAGAACAAAAACGTTCATAAAGTTTAACTACGTATACCAAAGCCAAAAGTTGTCTTGGATCAGAGCAAAGCATAGAATCATTTGAAAATACGTTTCATTCAATTACAGAAAACAAGTGTCATATGATTTTAGAACATTGCACATTGAACTTTGTTAATCTCTGATTTGCAGGATGTGTTCCTTCGTAGGGCTAGAAGATCACTAGGGCTAACACACTTGCGATTACTATGAATCAGAAATAATACTAGATTGGTAATTCTTACGGTCCGTGAAACAAGGTCGCTTGTGGTAATCAGATCCGTCAGATGTGAATTAAAGTGTACTCACTAAATGCCATTGATTCTACCACATAGCATCGTTGACAGTGACGGCCCTTCGCGATCGTTGACGAAAGACTTCTGTGCCATTGCTGAATATTCTCTCAGGGAGTACGAGTTTTTTCTCCATAAAGTGGACTGTCTCCTGCTCAAAACTTTTCAGCTGTAAATAAAAGATAAATATAAATACATAAATACATTAATTAATTAATAAAACTACATTTTTTTAACAATTCGCACGATATGCTTAGAAAAATAGTAATAAAGATCAAACCCGGAATCTGTCCGTGTTTGTGCTTATAGCCCTGGCTAGTAAGATTCAAAATTATTGAAATATCCAACGCGTGTAGAGTAACGAACATCTTTAGATGAGAACAAGGCAGATCATAAAATGCTGAACATGATGTAGGAAGGGAGAGAGGTGAGGAAGGAGAGGATGAGCAATTGATGATTACTTTTTGTTTATTCACACTGGACGCATCCTATGTAGTAAGATAACAGCAGTAGTATCAGATCAACAGTTTTAAGGGACGGGTTTACTGATGGAGATGGACCATTGTTAATTAAATTCATGTTCAAAGTATATTAAAAGCAACAGTTAGTAGAAGCCATTTAAGAAACTGCTTGCATGTTTCGCGCTTTTGGTCACGATTACGAGTGCACAAATACTGGACTATTCTTTAAGTATTCTTTAAGTCTTATATAAGTCTTAATGTTCGACGACATCATCGGTAAATCGTCATTTTCATTACGTCATAATTTTCTGCGAAAATTGATTTGCATTTGTGCGTGAGATATTTATTTACATGTGTATTATATATCATTCGGAATTTAAGAACTTGTGGAATGGATGCCGAACTTGAGGTAAGAACCTTAATACTATATACACTTATTTTATGTTATGATTTTTTTGCAAAATCATCACTGAATAAACTGGGTCAAGTTATTTATTAAAGCCTCCTATTGATACTTAAACCACGTCATGTATTGTTCTTGCACTGAATCAATGAATGAAAGACACTTTGGTCGATCGTAGAATATTTTCAGACAATTACTTTATTATTTGTGATGTTTTAAGCCATGATTCACTGTCTAATATGTGTTGTTGTATCTAAATTGTATTAATGTTTAGTTATTAACGCCTCTTAATATATTGCTGCCTGCGAAGAGCGAAGTGTACGGCGCCTTAAAATCTCCTCTTTCAAAAGCATCTTCAGCACATTCGAAGTGCCAAACCGAGAGATGACGTTTGTGGCACGTGCGAGCGACTTCGCAAGTAGATTGCCGGCGCTGTAACAGAAGAATAGAAGTTACACGCACTGAGCGCAATGTAGAACCACATCACTGACGCGCGCAGGGTTGTTAAATTAATTATAACTTAATTGATTGTTAGTCTATAAATTTAAGTAATAATGTAATGTAATACTCCCATATTTTGCATGTTTAGTTAACATGCCAGTGAAAACCTGAAAACCGGTAATTGGTATTGATAATAAATTTATGTTCATATTTTTACAGGAAAGACATGTTTACTTAGACTGCGTGGAGCTGGCGTAACTGGAAGTCGTTCATAGACGAACTTTTCAATGCGCTACCTGGCATACGGTATGTAGCAGCTATTAAATAATAATAAAAAGTAAATTGTACGCAAATATTTATTTACACTTATTTCATTTGGACAAACTACCACAAATAGAATGTGTACAAGAAATATTTGTACTTCGGAATGTCGTATGCAACCCCTGGCGTAGCCATGGTGAATACATGTAGCGAGTACTAGCGACGGTGAAGAAACCTCTTTTTGTTTGCTGAAGAACGAATGTTTTCGCTTCACGAACACCGACCGCCCAGTGTGACAACCTGCGACCTCTATTGTCAGCTCGGGGCCGCGAAGACTTTCCGTGTTAGACAGCATGTGGCATTTGTATTGTTGCTAAAGTGCTTCATTTAACCAGTAATGGAAAATATATGATGTATTCTGAACGTGTGTTTGTATCACGAAAAGATCGAATGAGTAGGCGATTATTTAAATTGAACAATAAAATAGTTTACGGTATTTAATTTTGTCAAGAAAATTATGAATTAATATTACCGTAATTACTCTATGTTTTCGGACACTATAAGTTTTCGGACACCCCCTTTTTTAACAAAAATAATTATTTTTCGTGACTCTTAATTTTCGGACACACGAGTTTTTGTCCATAATTAATGTCTCTAAGTTTTCGGACAGTATATTTTACAGCGCTATTTTACCAAAATTCGGTCCTGTTTTCAAAATGTAATGACACTTCGATCATGGGGTTTTACAACCAGATCAACATCATAAAACATGACAGGTGCATGCATGAGGGCAACGGGCCTTTACATTTGCGTTATTGGGTAAATAACCTTGTAAACCGGTATTAAACAATGGTTTTGCCCGAAAGCATAAGCGTTATGACAATTACCAGGGGTAGTGCCAATTAACAGTTCAATTATCTACCGCAATGGTACTACCCCTTCTCAGTAAAATAACTTTCACAAATACTAAACACTTTAAAGTGTGATGCACCCTATTTATAACAAGTTCTACGAACTATGGAAGGTGTTAGACAACAACTATCGGAAATGAACAAACAAATAATACATAGTTTCCTTTTTGCGTTAATTACAGGTTCATACTAGCGAGTATCGGTACATAACATGCTCATCTTTGAACTCGTTGGTCAAATTACAACATTATAGTAACTTTCTGTCAAATAAGTTAAACATTTAAAATGATTTAAAATGAAATGCAAACATATATAACTGCAATTTATACTATACGGCATGGTATTTTACAAGCGCGTGCTATTACCGGTAGTCGTTGATACAATTGACGCTATTTTCGGTCACTTCAATTTTCGACTCTAAGTTTTCGGACACCTGTATTTTTAATATTATTCGTATCTAAGTTTTCGGACACGAAACAAAATAATTATTTTTAAGTGTCCGAAAACATAGAGTCATTACGGTAACACAATATATGGCATAACCAAACAGTAACACATTAACGTCATCGGTATCAAAAATAAAAACATTAAAATGTTTAATCAATGATTACGGACATTACAAATATAAAAGATATCCGTAGTA
Source organism: Dreissena polymorpha (assembly GCF_020536995.1). Taxonomy (NCBI): domain Eukaryota; kingdom Metazoa; phylum Mollusca; class Bivalvia; order Myida; family Dreissenidae; genus Dreissena; species Dreissena polymorpha. The sequence continues at coordinate 128,643,307 of NC_068357.1, read as the reverse complement.
AATTAGAAAAAAACAAACTCCGTATGACATGACGTCAAAATTACGTCGTAATGACGCTCGTCTCAGCGTTACATAGGTTCACGAACATGGAAATAATTATAGGCTATAGGAAGAAAAGTATAACGTTTTATACACATTTCGAACCGGAAAAGAACGTACATACCGAAAATGCAAAAAAGTAAAAATCGAAAAATTTGTCAATAAGGCTGGTTTTCTCATGGCGCGATTCATATATATATGAATATATATTATACAATTATATACAATTTAAGTATCATATCCCGAAAATGTGTATGTAATTAAAACAAATAATGTGTATGCAATTCAAATAAATAATGTGCAGGTAATGCAAACAAATAATGTGTATGTAATTCAAATAAATTATGTGCAGGTAATGCAAACAAATAATGTGTATGTAATTCAAGCAAATGATGTGTTTGTAATTCAAACAAATAATATGTATGTTATTTAATCAAATAAAAGTCATTGCATTTTGACAGAAAAAAGCATATACAGATCTAAAGGAATTCAAATAGACTAACAGCAGGTAATATAAGTGACGTCCCCGTCCCCACATATTTTGAAAAACCCAGAAGATTGACTCGCCAAACACATCCTTTTGCTTATAGGCAGATTCACACAGATGCTAAATTTATCAATTTATAAAGTAATAAATTTTCTTATTTTCCCAGCACTGTCATCCTTTGGAACAACCACCCATCAGAAATTGTCCTCCTGCAAACGCTTGAATCCATCAAGCTGGCAGTAAGCCAAATTTCATACTGTTAGTTGCGGCAAAGGGTGTTTTTAACCTGAATTTAACTCTTGTCTATACAAAGACTAACACTTTCAAACTTTGTTCCAGTCTAACTTTCTTTCGTTGACGTCGCACTGCCAATACTTTTATTGTACAATATTGTATAAAAAAAAAATCGTACACTGACAGCGCGATCTGTTAATAATACCCGAAATGGGAGTTCTACAGTATCCGAAGATAGATAGATAGATAGACGTTTTGAAAGTATATGCATACTTTTATTACTTGTATAAGAACCATGGTTTTACTGAAAACATTGTTGACTATGTTATGTACTCGACTTGTGTCGAATCACTGAATCCATACACAATCAACCAATTTAGAAAGTAAAATAACATTTTATGATTTTTTCGCTGTGTTTGCCTATATTGGGTATGTTTTTCAATGAAGGGTAATGATTCGAGATTTTGAGGTACAAATGGTGTCTCGCTGAAACAAATTCTATAATGCTAGGCATAACAACAGGTGCAAGAGCTAATATTTAATAAAAAAAATACTCCTTGATTTTCTAACATAAACGACTTTATAGGGTTTTTAAGGAATTGGTAAACACATTATCGAAATCACAATTATCGTTTTTGGTCACATATTTGAAAAAAAGATCACCATACACCAGGAAGCGAAATGACACTTATTACGTAGACAGATTCCGAAAATACTATTTCCTTTATAAGAAATCGTCGTTTGAATTAGAGAAAATTATAAATCATTGAAATGCAAAACGATTGGACAAACTGTATTATTGTGACAAAACAAGGTCACTGGTTCTAGCTCAGGTTGGGCAATTTCTTTTATTGTTTTTCTTTTTTAAATGACATTTTTACAATCATGGTGGCCCTCTGTTATTCCGTTGTTTAAATGCATCAGTTTTAAAAAGTAATAAAGAACTTTAAGAAATGCAATAATCGATACACAAGTCCCTTTTATTGACGATTATCACAATGGTTTTATTAAAGAAATTTTGATAAGAGCGATCGATAGGCTAATTTATTACGAAAATAATTCATCAGACACAGAGCTTGTAATTCTTGACAATCTATATGATTGAAAACGCACAATATGTGCATGTATTAGTCCACTTAGCCCAGGAAAACAACTGAGCGAAGAGCCAGGACTAAAAGGAAAATAGTTTTAAAATGGCAAGAAATCCAAGTTATTTTTGAAGACGTTTTACGTAAAAACTTAAATCACCTTCTTGTCGCTTCCTTTAAGTTTATTGACATCGATTTCCAAAGGGGTAGCGGATTTCTGCTTGGCACCAACCACTCTAAACTCGTAGAAACTACGCACTACCTGAAATGTATGAAGAAAAACCCTATATTTACAATGTTTTACCATGATGACGATGGTGAAAATGATGATTTTGATTATGAAGATGATGAAGATGATGATAATGATGATGAGCAGGAGGAAGAGGAGGAGGAGGACGATGATGATGATGATGATGATGGTGATAATGATGATGATGATGATGATGATGATGATGATGATGATGATGATGATGATGATGATGATGATGATGATGATAATGCATACATCCCATCAAAAACCTCAAATCTCAATAGCAGCGACATTGATTTTTTTTTAATTCAAAGAATCCGATATAGAACGATATAAAATCCAATGGAAGATATTAATTACGGGCGATTTAAATAGCAGAACCTCGAGCGAGAACGATGTTTAAGATTTTGATCGATATATCGATGATGACGTGACATTACAAAACAATGTACATTTCGTCGCGAGTAAGTAAAGATCACGTGCTTGATGCGCAGAGTAAACGCTAGTCTGAATTACCTGCCCCTGAATCTTTGTATTGGAGTATCAGTACGACGGGAACCAGAATAGGTAAACGCCTAATCGAGTTTTGTCAATCAAGTTCACTTATAATCGGTAACGGTCGACTGCATAGCGACCGCGACATCGGAGAATTTACATTTCATTCATACAGTGGGAGTAGCGTTGTAGATTACCTTTTATTAAGAATCCGAGATTTTGACTGCGTTTCGTATTTTGATATATAAGATCAAAATGAATTTTCGGACTAGTATTTTGCTTACAGTCTAAACACCAAATACCCACATGTACACAACCAAACGACGATGACTATAAAATCCCATGGGAAGTCTTAAAAGCCGAACAATTCAAATCTTATTTGATTGAAAACCAAGCGAACACAAATTCGTAAGCGGATCTAATCGATAGTGGCAGTGATATAAAAATAATATCCTAACAGTTTATGGATATTTTGGAAACAGGTGCTGCGCAAGTATTTTGGAAAAAGTACATCTCTTCTCATAAAAGACATTCGTCTAACGATAACAAAAAAGCCTTGTTTAACCAAGAATGCCGTTTAGCAAATCGGAATTTACACAAATCTCGAAACATATTTCTGAAGAATAAAACCAATGCAGACAAAAGACAGCCATTCTTAAACTCAAAAACTAAAAACACACGTACAAAGCGCAGAAAAAAATAAAAAGCAACATATTTTGTAATTGAGTAAATCGAACCCTAAAGAGTTTTGGAAAAAAGTAAATAAAAAGTACAAAAAAGTAAAAAAAACAAAACAAAGCGAATAATTTAAGTACGTCTAGCCTGTACGAGCACTTTAAGAACCTTTACTCAACTGAAGAAACCCCCGAAATAGCCTTCCCGAATAAACCCTAAACACCCAAGATATCGAATTAGATAGAGAATCAATCCTAGAGGAAATCATCAAAGCAATACGTTCACAAAACAACAACAGAAATGGTGGTATTGATAAACTTTGTGCAGCGGTTTACAAATGCGCAATCGGCGAACTAGCGCCATTTATTCTCAAGTTATTTAATAGACTATTCGACAATGGGGAATACCCGGAGTCATGGGGAGGGGGCATACTTGTACATATCTTCAAAGGCGGAAACATGGAAGATGAAAAGAATTTCAGAGAAATCACTTTAATTACTATCCTTCCAAAAATATATTCAACTGTACTTTTATATCGTTTGACCGGAATGGTCCGAAAAACATGAAACTTTCATAGAAAACAATTTGGTTTCCAAAAGGGTAAATCAACAATAGATCATTGTATCTTCGTTCTGCATTCTATAATTACAAAAAAAACACTAAAAAAAAAAAGAAATTATATTGCGCCTTCGTGGACTTTGAAAAATGTTTCGATGAATTGGAGAGAACATTTTTTTTCCCAGAAATTTATTAATGAAAATGTGAGCTCCAAATTCGTTAACGCGGTCAGAAGTATGTACAGTACCGTGAAAGCATGCGTGCGATATAATTCTACGTACTCGCCGTTTGTCGAGTCAAACATCGGTGCAAAACAAGGTGATCAAAAGCTCAACGTTACTCTTTCTCTTCTTGGTAAACGATATTCTCACTAACATTAATGAAAACATAGACGGACTATTTACGTTAGAAAATCAAAAGCTATTCCTGTTACTTTTGCCGACGATGCCGTTTTGTTCGCACAAACTCCGCAAGCGCCCTCGTCCTTCCTTAAAGACCTCAAACATTACTGCCAACAATGGCGCCTATATTATATTAGTCAATACTAAAAAAAACAAAGATCATGATTTTCGAAAATTGAACGAATACGAATTATGATTTTAAATTTCACTGTGTTACACTTGAAACTGTCACCTCATTCAAATAGCTCGGTGTGTAGCTCTTCAAAAACGGCAATTGGAATAAAACACAGAAAAAAATCAATATCGTCACAGCAAAAACTTCACAGTCAGCGCTGCATAACCTATTTTTCTTTTTTAATAAGTTAGGACTAAGCTCTAAAGAAAAATGCAACTTATTTGATATTCTAGTATGTATAAAATTAACATATTCAGCGGAAATATGGGGTTTAAAAGAAAGTAACGATAAAGAACTAGTACACCGAATATTTCTCAGGAAAATCCTTATATTTAGAAAGTCAACAAATTCAGATGGTCTATATGAAGAATTAGGAAGGTACCCTATGATTATATAACAAAACACTGGGCATTTGATATAAAATCTCTATTAGAAAATATTGGATGAGCACATATCTGTTGGAATCAAAACGAAGTTTTACCAAATGATTACGACCTAAAAGTTATATCAGATCGAATATAGGATACCTTTAAGCAGTCGTGGTAATCGAACATTAATAATTTGAATCGACTAGCATCCTATAGCACCTATAAGGACAATTTTAAATTTGAGGCATATCTTAATCGCATAAACGTAACAAAACATAGAATTTCCCTAACTCAATATAGAATATCCGCATGCAGTCTTGCGATTTAAAAAGGACGACATGAAAATAACCACACACAAAAAAAGATTGTGCACACATTGTAATATGAAAATAATCGAAAGTGAATACCGCCTCTTAATTTGTATGTCCAGCTTATACCACAATCAGAAAACAATATTTGAAACCATATTACTGTCACTGACCATCAATAAACAAGTTCCGGTCTCTTATGTCGTCAAAATCCACTAAAGTATAAACAATGTATCGAAGTACATATATTATGCAACAAGATCACGAAATCTTTTAACTTCGAATGTACCCTAAGTAAATAGCACATTATTGTCTCTTGCATCATGTATAATAAGATAGTTTAAAGCACGCTTAATCATAATGTACTTATTTATAATAAAGACGTCATTGATATGTGCAACTAACTTACATACTTTTCGTGAGATCATATTGCCTTTAACGCTTCAAAAATAGCTCTAATCGATATTTTTATGTACTGTTTGTAACTCATTTTATATTTATACTGCAACATTTTTTCTCCATAAATATTGCTTTAATTTATCTGAATTTTTCTCCATTTAAATTTTAACCTTACAAAGAACGTTTAAGCCTATTTTGGACCAATATATAAAGTTGTATACGTATATTATTTCACACAAAAACACATACTGTTAAAATGTTTGAAGTTCGAAGTCACCTACATGCAAATAAATGTTGCTATTATTGTTGTAAATAAATATAATATGTACTATGCAAACTCTGTTTGCACGGCACTTGCATCTCTGTCAATCCTCTTCAGATTAATGTTTATACTATTTCATGTTCCTTTCATTTTTCACGCTATAATTCTAATGTTGGCTATACGTATGCAATGTGCTATTTTATGCCAGAATAAAGATGTGTTATGTTATGTTATGTTAGAATATCTATTGAAAACTTTTAACTCAATAAGAAGATTAAGTTATGTAAACATCTCTATTCTACGGTTACAACTTAAACAAGCCAGCATATTCGTCAAGATGATATATTAACAGACCGTATGCAAACACTTTGAATCACATCTTACATGTTGCAGGAATTGCAGATTGTTGTTGTTTCCAAATTTTTAGCCTCTTCAACAGTGCCGTCGTATTTCATAAGAACATTGTCCGTGTAATCCTCTTGCCTGACTTGTCTTGGAGCTTTATTTATTTTAATGTTAAATCCATTTATGCACAATATCGTCATAGAAAGAAAACATAATTGACGTGAATACTGCATTTGTTATGATTGTCGTACACAAATATTAAATTCAAAATGAAAATGTACAACTGAAATCGTTTTAAACTTTACCGCACGATTCTAACCCGCAATAAGTATCCATAATTCTTTAATTATGTATATACTTGCGTCAGATTTTGCCAAACAAATTAAAATGGTTTAACAATCCAACAGAAGTAATTACAATCAGCATTACGTTTGTCTTACAAAAATCAATACGTTTGAAGACTGAGTAAATAATGTTTATAAAGAAAAAAACCCATAATTGATTAAATTATTCGATCCTATTGTGAGATGCAGTATAAAAAAGAGATCAATAGTATTTAAAAACGCCACGAGCTTTATTGGCATAGCTTAGTTTTATATTTCAAAATCACAAAATGGATCCAATATCTGAAGGCATAGTTAATGTAGAATTCTGCTTTTATTTACTGACTGCATTCGTACACCCGTTCAACTATTATTATATAGCTCGGTATTTGTCTCGTACAATTTATCATATTCCAACAAATAAGGAATATCGGCCAAGTTGATGATACTAGTAAAGGCTTGTCAATCTAATAGCTTTAAGTCCGATGTACAATTATTTAATTCATTTAACACACTATGGAAAACATGGAGTGTCTTTTGAAGATCCTTGATCAATTGAATGTATCACTGAAATAATGTCGGATTGTATTACATAATATGAGCTTATCATAGTATAAAGGGTGCTTATCATAGTATGGTGCAAGCTTGTTAATTTATGATGTGTTTATCCATTATGTAATATGTCTTTGTGTGTTTATCATAATATACAGTGTTTGCACTAGAACTGTATGGGATTGTAACAGTATGATGAGTGCGTGTATTGCCATGATAAGTGTTTATCATTCTTCGATGACTGTTTTAAAACTATACTGCAGGTTTAATTACGGCATGCGATGTAATTTTGATGACATGCTTTGTGTTTGTAGTGATTTTCTGCTCTTTCTGATATAGTATGCTGCGTGTTAAAATTGTAACATTGTGTATTTAAATTGCTGTTCAGTTTGAGGTGTGTTCAATATGGTTTGCTATGTGTTAACAATGGTATGTTGCGTGTTTGCAACGGTATACCGTTTGTTCAATATTGGATGTACTAGTATTTGTTTGCTATGACATAATGTTTGCTTTTTGCATGGTATGCTGTGACTTAAATATGCTGTTTGATTATAGAAGTTTTATGTGAGTTTATTTTCGATTGCTGTGTTCTTATGACGGTATTCTCTAGTTTAAGAAATAATTATGTTGGTTTGGATCGCAAAAAAAGCTGATTGCTTAACTCTCTATTATGCTTTGTAATATCATTTTCATTCGGAACACTCGGAGAACAGTTATATTGCATGATAATTTAAACTGAAAAATGCGATGGAACCTGCAAATTTAATCAAAATATATTTCATTTGATCGCTCTTTCATCATTGCTTTTTAATCTGTATACATTTGTGTGATGTCTGATATTATGTAAAACATTGGTGTAACATTAATATAAAACAGTTGATATCGTGTGTTGATATATGTCAGAAATAATCCCAATACAATTTGATTACCGCCGAGAAGACCCACTCAGTTGTTACATTTAAATAATGTGTTTAAACGCGATAGAGGTAATGCCTTAAAACCCTGTTGATTTTCTCTTATGGGTTTTTACGTTATCCATTTTAATTTGTTCAATGTAGAACATAGACTGGAAAGTTTATTTTATTAATTAAAATCATACTTTTTGTAAATAATCTCAGAATTTTAAACCCAATATTTTTAAGTTTTGATTATTATAAATACGTTTCCACTGTGTTAGATCTAACTGTATACTGCTATTGTCCACATATGTATGCTCTATGCAATACAATTACTTTAAACGACAAACGGGAAAACAAAAACTGTATTGTATGAAATACAACATATATGTTTATCTTAACAAATGAAACAACACTTTTACAAAAATACTTAGGTTAATTAAATAGTTTTATAAGTATGGTTCTATCTTCAATAAATGTTTTACAGTTATTGATTAGATGTTATCTATATAAATTATTTTAAGTCAATATTTTATTTTCAAAAACAGTGTAAGATTAAGTGTAACAATTGAATTAAACGTGCATCATAATGCAATCCCGGGTTTTGTTAAAACCAGTCAATTAACGAAATAAAAAAAAGAAGTTTGGATTGCGGTGTTAATCGTTTGCATGGTAACCATGGTGATCAAGCAGGACAGTCCTTCAATGGGTACTATGAGACGTCGTAAATATATCGCAGTACATGCAACTAATGATTTTTTATGATAGTTCTGTAAAACGTATCGCTTTTAGACGATACCCTTCAGACTGTCCGGTGTTTGTTATTGCGCTTTTCAACTAGGCGACCCATGATTATTCATTCACACAATCCCGGCGTATTTGAGATTGGTTGATTGTCGCCATACCGCAAATATCTTGTGGCCTCCGGACTTTCGCCGACGCCGCTAAACCAAATTGAATTTCTTATAAGCGAATAGCTGGAAATTGCAACTGTGAATCTAGTGAGTTGATTAGGAAGGACATCTGGGACACATTATGGATCCCAAGTACAATGAAGCATCAGCTTCGGAAGGACCTAATACACTTTGAAGTCACATTCATCAATTATATTTGGTAACACAATAAAAACGTTTTTTATTTATACGTGTGTTTGTGTTGGAGCTAAGACATATATATTTGGTTTATGAAACTCTTTAAAAAAATGATTATTGAATGTGCAACGGTATATCTAGTAATTGCTTAGCAAATAGATGTTCTAATTATTGACTGCCGTTTTGCATTGGTTAATCTCTGGGATTAACATATTCTATTGCATATAATGTAAAACAGAAAACAATATATACGTAACAATGATAACAGAAGGAGAAGTGCAAACCAAAGGGTTAGGCCACAAGTTCCAAAACAACAACATTATTAAAGGTCTTTCCCTGATGTGGAGCGTTATTTGACCACGTTAAAAAGATATTCTACTATGTAAATATGTAAAAAAGACCTTCGTAAAAAGATTTACACATTTTCAGCATTTTTTATGATCTAGAAGCTAAGATGCAAATTGTTATAGATAGCAGTTTTATTACATGATAGGCTAGACATAAAACACCACTGCATATTTCTATGTAAATTCTATTGTGTATCAAACGGATCCCATGTTCTATTTAAATGTGACAGCAAGCTGCAAGGTGTGTAAATATTTTCAAATTTTCTATCTGGTCAAAGTGAAAAATTACATTTGATAACTTTTGATATTTCTTGTTAACAAACATAATTATGCAGTAATGAATAAATAAGTGACGTAAAAGGGCGACTTAATTCCACAACTTTAATGTTAGGGAAACTACTGACTTATAAATTTATGTTAAAAGTATACACATAGGTTTACAAATTTTCATAGCCGTTCCGATAAGTAATTTACTGTTTATCTTATTTTCTCATTTTTTTTGGAACACAATTATGTTCTCATTTTGGCTATATGTTCATGTAGATGAATGCAAAGCATTACCCAGTCATTGTTTGAAATTACGCATGTTAACAAACTTGACCTTAAATCATTCCAATTGAGCTTCAAATTATCCAAAAAAAGTCATTCGCACGTTTTAAAGTTTTTACAATGTTTTCAGAGCTTGTTTGTATTTTAACCGATCTGTTTGTTTTCCAGATTTCAAAGCATTTTTCTTGTGCTTGTCGCGTTAAGTGCTTTTCTGGTGCAATTCCTTGGCTCATAATTTGTCCTTATCGTATAATCTTTCTGTGGGTCGGAAAGATTGCCTTATTTTATGTAATTAGCAACAAACAATTTAGATTCAATATCTGTCTGTGTGTTTATGTTAGACCATTCATGTAACAAATATCTTTCATTAAGTTTGTGGAAATCAGTTACGCTCTGCCACTTTTCTTTTATCTGCTGGTGTAAATACCACATGACAACATCGATAGGCATAAAACATTAACGCCAATTTGTTTGAATGTTATATCTGTTTTTATCACGTATTAACAAAACACGTTGGCGTAGATAGAAGGCCACATTGATGTCGCCATTATAGGAATACCAGGAAAAACTTATTTTGATTCCAGTGAACTGACATACCCTATTTGTTTTCGCAGGCCTTCTTCATAAACAGAATAAAACAATCTGGGGACATGTTCACTGAAACTGCTAATACGAAATACGAAATTTTATTTGAGCAATAAAGATGGGATTGTAACAAAACAAAATTAAAGTAAAGCAACATGGGGCTGTAAGTTGTCAGTCCATCTACTGAACCTACTGAATATAAAGGTAAAACAGAGTTTGAATTTCCTGGAATTAAAACTACAAAACTGTATGTGAATTGTAAATAGCGTGTGTAATTGGTATTAAGTACGGTAACCGAACAATCACATAAACAATGCTAACGATATTTTCCACATTATGCTTTAGTCAAATTAACAGGGGCGTACTGATGAAATAAGTGCTCTCCCTTTGACAAAATGCTTTTGTTGCATTCAAGTATACAAAGGAGACATTTCAAGACTTACAATGACTGACTTTCGATTAACCAAGTTCAACTAGAAATAGGTCCATAGGACACTGATGCGCCAAACAAGTGATGCTTTACCCGTTTTCTCTTTACCTTTCCATGGTAGATAATCTGTGAATGCTTGAGCAAATTGCTTTTTCAAATGAAATTTAAAAATAATATTGGATCAGTTCTAGTACAATATATTTCACATTCATGATCCAAAATTCTATCACTTTTAACAAAGAAAAGGAAATATAAAGAAAAACCTTTGTTTCCGGTAATATTCATATAAAGGTTGTTCATCTGTGAAAGTATACATATTGCTATAATGGGTACAGTTCTAATCTAAATGTATGTCAACAATATATACATTTACATCGATATGACGACACATGAATTTTCTACTAACATTTAGAACTTTGACTGTTGTCATTATCAAAATCAAAATACGAGTTTTGGGGCGTTCGTTTCGTGAAGAAATGCAGATCGCGCAATATGTCCGAACACGATTACTGGGTAATTACATAAACTAAGTTTTCCCGTTCAAGAACATATAATATTATCAGGCCATACTGGTTTTACGTTTAGATTGATCATAAATGCAGGCATTCATTGCAGACGAAGGTCAATTGCATCACATGAAATAAAGATCCACCGGATAGACAGGCTCTTGTCTACGTAGAATGACTGATGGTACGCAATGTTGGATATTATGATTATATAGAGCTAGTATTTAACCATGGAATTTAACCATGGACGTATAACAACATTTTATCTACGTCTCCGATTAAACATTCGGACTTTACAGACCTTCGTTTGCGAGGGATTCAGATTGTTTCATCTTCTTAATGATCATTCTTCTTTTGACAAAAAATACTGGTCCTTATTATTAAAAGTATATATAAGGCGACCATTAAAATTTTATTTTTGTTACAAAACTGGCAATATAAATGATCGGAATTTATCTCTACTGCAAACTGTTTTATTGCGGTCCCATTCAGTCACAATGTTATCGACTTTCAGCTTCAGCTGCATAATACTAATAAGCTCATATAGAAAAAATACAGGTAGAAAATCGTAATAATTGTTAAGTTAATATAACTAAGTAATATTGCATCAAAAATGTCAAAATACTTACTCCGGATAATCCTGCTATTACGAAAAGGAGAATTTGCCATTAAAACAATATTTTTTTCATGAATGATAATATAAGGAATGTTATTTTCAATCGGCAATTAATATTGTATTCACAAGTTTAAAACGGAGGAACCGAAACAACGAAATGTAACAGTGCGAACAAATTGTTGCGTCATGGAAAAGGAAGTCATTTTAAAACTTTTTCCTTGAAATGTTCTGTTGGGGCGTAAAAGAATAATGATATGGGTGTTAACAATCAAACCTTTAATACATGTAATGCTATTTTAACTACATGTATTACTGTGTACACAATACACAATAATAATAAATATTTCTGAAATTAACTGTAGACTTGGGGCATTTCTTTGATAACAATACATATTTAGTTGCTTTCTAATTGGTCCGAAGTTTATTGAAAGCATTCGAGACTGTCCCAAACACGATTTATTATTTCGTTCTATGAAATATTGCATATTAACTGAACAGGCTTTGATTGCTACAACTACAGCTGCTCTTAAAAAAGCATTGCGGAAAGTTAGAACTTTTGCAGATCAAAATACAATTATAGGCGTCCCGCAAGACTCTATATTAAGTCCCATTACTTTTATCAAATTTTCCATGTTCTAGAAATAAGATGCGTATTTTATCATTTATTAAGTATTTTAATTCAGTATTTTATTATTTCGTAATTCCTAGAGAGGACAGAGTATCACATTATTACACGCCGGTAATGCGGATACTTTGATAACATATGGCACTTCGATCACAGAGAACAACAAAGCCACGCGCGAGTGGTGAGTTCTTCAGCTTTTTCGCATTTATTTTCTGTTCATTGGGTTTTCGGACACGGAAAATTGTTTGGCCGATTAATAGTATAGCACTTCGTATTGCAAAGAAACAAATCGCGGAAAACTGTTAATTATATAAAAAAGACGATACAATTTCATCTAAAATCAGCAGGAAATGGATGATTAGTACAAATTTCAACTTAGAAATAAACCAAGAACGTGTTCACTATTTGAATTACAAGATCAATATGTCTATTAAATTTGTAGCTCTCTTACATATTTGAGGAATTTTAAAAGTTTACATATTCGGATGCCACATTTTCATGGACACTTCTTAAGGCGATCATCTCAATGATCAACAATGGCTCTTTTGTTTCCGATTACCAGACACTTTTTAACAAACATAATACACAATTTTGAGTTTACCAGAAATGCAAAATTTTCTATTGAATACTGTTATAGAAAGCATGTAATAATTAACAATTTCTGGACTGACGTAAATTAAATACGAATCACCGACAATTTGCTTCATTTTTCGTATCCCTTTGGAATATGAGCATTCCTGGCATATTCAATTTAGACACGACATACCGGGGATTAAAATCTGACCATTACAGCGTGAAGTTTCAATTTATTTTTCTTATATCGATTGTAACGCTAAAGCGTATATATACACTCGATGTCTACTTCTTTGAACACCGGTACTCTCTCCGGTCTACAACATATCAGAGTGCCAGATTTAATAAAAGTCTCCATTATCCGACGTGTCCGTTATCAAAGTGTCTACAGAATCATGCATAGCACTGTCTAAATCATGCTCTGTCTTCGTTCATATTTCATTGAACATTGAACACAATTTCAGTATTTTAAGCACAGCAATTAATCTACATTCTGGAATAGCAAGCACCTTGGTAAAAATAGTAAACATATAAATAAACAAATTTCAAGTAGAAGATAAAACTCGGATATCAGAGAGATTTATTGAGAGTCTCCGTTATCTTAAGTGCCCTTTATCGGGTATAGAAGTGTCTAAAAATCATGCATACCTCGTATTCATGAAATAATTGTAGTATATCTCAATTTAAAACGAAACAATCGAATACAAATATGGAGGCTCAGTGTGGAACAAGGGCTAGGATGTTTCAATACAGAAAATAAAGCAACAATTTACCAAGTGCTTGCTATTATACATGTGGACTAAACACACATTGCAGAGAATTGCGTCTTTTAATTATACTTTTGTAGAAACATTAAAGGAAGCAATTCAAGTGTCGGATAAATATGTTCGACATTTAATATCATCAAGACTTTGTATTGATAGAAGCTGAGAATTACAACAAGGATGTGATTTATTTTCGGATAGAAATTGAAACACTGTAGCTTTGAGTATGTAATACTGAACACGTGTACATTTGTCGTTGTGGCTAAAAATAAGCCTATATTATTGTTATGGAAAATACGTTTTGATTGAAACTAACTAGTTAGTTCGCATAAATATTATGATAGTATGTCTTCGTTTTTCTTTTATTAAAAGTTCTGAATGTTTAAAACGATTTGACTAAATCAAGCATCATAGTCTGATGAAGAATTGCGTTACATATGTTCAATACTGCGGAGCGGGAAAACCTTAACACTGGCGAAATAAATACTAAATTGGGGAGCCTCATGTGAACATTTTAAGGGATATGTATTTTGACAACAGTTACATATGTAATGGCATCTTTCGCTGGGGCACTTTTACTTAAGCTATAGAAGTCGTTTGCTAAGCTTAATGAAAGCTTGTAAGGGTTTCAAGAGCTCTTGGAACGTATTTGCTAATGTATTGTAAATATGGTGGTCATATGAAAAGTATGTAAGTATAACACCAGCATGAAGTACAAAAAGTTAATTATAATATAGTGCATGGCTGTATTGTTACGGTTTATAATCATTCAAATTAAATTATAACTTCGGATGTATAAATGTCAGAACATCTGTAATCAAATGTATAACGAAACAAAATCATTTAGCAACATTCTTATGCGATCGTTGAATATATGCATCGTCCATTATTATCCCTAAAACGCCTAACGTCAGCATATATGTGTCAAACATACAGCACAATGCACACAATAATGAACTATTTCATATGTTTTCAGTAAACACGTCGTTTACAATGTCCTCAACAAACGGACATGTTCTATGCACACATTAAGTGTTTGTAAGTGCGTTAAAAGGTGATAACAGAAATAGAATGTCTAAAAATAATCATGAACACAAACTTTCTTATTTAAATAAGGGCATTTTACTGCAAACAACGGACAGTCATCAATTTTAAGGAAAAGTATAAGGAAAACCAAAACGATCGCGTAATAACATGTTCAAATCACATATTGAAAGTACAACCGTCTTCACTGATAAAAACATGTTAGTTTTTGATAATAAAAAGTTCATGTGACGAGGAAATTTTCTTTGTGGATTGGCTCTTTTATTACACGTGTATTAATCGTGAAGGCACGTGTTTTATTTATGAAACTGAAGTGAATTATTCTCCGGCTAATTTATTTAGTAATAATACAAAACAACATATTTGTAATGCTAGCATGTCGCATAAGTCGATCGTTGCACAAATATTAATACAATTATTTTGTTTGCCGATATTGTGTGCTATTAAATACATATAAATTTCGGGACTTAAAAAGGTACCTATACGGTTATTATTATTATTATTATGATTTACTATACATATCATATATATGTTAATAAATTAAGCAATAAAATGGCGTTTAAAAATGTAATTAGTCGCTTAAGACGCTAGACCAGCATTTACCAAAAATAAGAGTGTATTTATTTTTACATCATACTACGTTGTGATGATTAGGGGCGACCAGGTTCAACGAAGATTGCAAAAACCTCAAGGAAAAGACAGTTTTTCTTCGAACAGGAAGGCTATCTACGTTGAGAGAAGAGAGAAACTAACGCATGAAATAGGTTAGTATTATTGCGAGCGTCCAGGGCGCATCAATTATTTTCATTAAGAACATTTTACACCGTATATTTAAGAGCGTTTCTTTCTTCGACGCTCTTCAGTAGCTGTGATTTTTTTCGGCATAACTGTCTACCCCAGCTATTCACCTTAGCCTAACCTTTGTAAGCGACCAATCAATTTGAATATAAAATTTCCCGCCGGTAGGCCTGAAACTTTTCGCAGTAGAAAACGTGCAATCTACAAACAGATTTCACATTTACATTAATATATTATTCCATGGACTTTCTATATTTGGGAAGTATAGGGTATGAAAAGGGATACTACAGTTAGTTTAGCAAAGATGTTAACTGCGTATTCAGCATGAAACAATGTTATCTATAATGATAAGGTTTGATAGATAGAGCAGTTTCACACTCAACATCAATACCCGGTAAGTGTCCCTTTTATATTTAGAAGAAAGTCAACGCCAGAGCGTCTGAACTTAAAAGCTGTGGTCTCATATTTGGTAATCACTACGATATTGGATTCTGTGCACTGATACAGTTTAGATCATACAAATATTAAAAGTTGTTTTCGATATTGACCGTTAAACACGTAAATGTTTAAAGCTTTAAACAAGCCGGCGTTCCAGCAGTGGAATTGTTACATTACTTTAATGCATTGCATTCCAACCCGCAAGATAAATCGTTATATAAACGCAATCGCTTAACTGTGTGTACTTGAAGTTTATTTTGATCAGAAAGATACTAAATAAAGTTATTCGTCGATATTATTATGGTATGTCAGTCATAGATGTTTAATATGTTTTCACAATTGCATGATAAGGACCAATTTTGATTAATTTAATTAGAACTATGTTTCAATTTAGACAAATTTATTAAGCATGGGCACTATGATTCACGATACTGTAAATAATGGAATCAAATAAGATTCGAGTGCTGACGGCTGACCTATATGCGTTTATTTATTTTCAAGCTTCTTGTGTTTTTCTGTTCTGTAAATATAGATATCTGAGTAATAATATATAATGAAGCGAAATAAGACACGAAATCTGGCTCAACATCCCGTAATTGGTTTGCTTTTGATGCAGCTAAGAACTGCGCAGTAAAAAGGCATTCGCTATTTTTGATCTAATAGATGTAACTTTTTATCGTTAATAAACACCGACCACAATTAAGGCCGTATATCTTATTTTAAAGATAATTCTTGTTTATTATGGGCTCGTAGGCGGAACATGTTATGTGATTCCACCTCAGTACAGTAGCTTTTATTGATAGTTATTTTCGACAATCAAATTATTGTAATATATAGTTTATACAGTTGGCATTTCGTTTGTAAATTGATTCTATGTGACTATGTTTGACCTCTGTTCATCGAGCGAGCTTTTTTCCATTATGTTATGTTCCCATGTAAAGTCATGGTCATTACAGGTGACAAGCGGAGCCAACGGTCAAACAGGTCGGGTCAGTACATACCTCCCGACGACGAAAGAAGGCGCTGTTAATCAACGAAACAGAGGAGGACATGATGCGGACAGGGCGGCAGATGGAGGACCAGACACATACGCTGTGTCACGAGCAGGTATATGACGTAGGCAGACTGTTTAATAGGCAAAGTCAATAAAATCGACGCAGGCACTGTTTCAAAACGTATGAGAGCTATATTGAACCATACTTTGATGTCATTACAACTTTGGTGTTCATCATCATCATCATCTTCATATTCATCATCATTATAATCATTATCGCCGTATCATCATCAGTAAGTCAGTAATTACTACTCAAGAGAATCAAAGGAAATACAATAAACGTTCAATATGTTTTTTTAATTGTGTAAATAATTGTGTGTTTTTTTCTCCCTAGAAAATCTTCAAAGCGTGGCTAACACGATATTTAAGCCGATTTCACCGCAAAAATCAAACAGCTGTAGCTGCTGCGTCATTCGCTGAGGACACGCAATTCAGTGAGCCCCGTTCTGGGAAAACTGGGCTTCATGCATATCCGAAAGATAAGATAGTGCAGTCCGGACGACACTTGACGTACATGGATTAAGCCCAAATTTCCCAGAACGCGACTAATTTGAGCGCATTTAACCGATCGAGGACCATTCCATACAAAGATTTCTCCATGTCTCCTCAAAAGCGTGCCAAGCGTTGCAAAATTCAATGCTTGGATATATGTATTTTGTATATTTGTATATACATTTTTTTTATTTCCATGTTCATGTGGTAAACTTGTATATATATGTTATATAAAGCCATATGAGTTTATGATAAAATCCTATATGTACGGAAAATGTGTGATGTACAAGTTCTTGTATGTGTTCGATATTTTCATTTATGTGTTGTAAAACACGGTCATATAGGTAAGGTTACACTGATTCTAAATCCCACAGTGTCCCATTATAAAACTTCCAACTTTGAAGACATATCATTGCCTTGACTATATATCTAATTTGCCAAGCCTGGTATCACTTAAAAGATGTATCCTATTCAAATAAAAAATATCTTCTCGCACATTCTCAAAAAATATTAATAGCCAAATTGCAAACACTTTCGGAAAAAAGGTTTCGGCAGTGCGATTTCGACAAAAGCATAGCACTTGAATACACTCACCCAAATCGTTTATCTTTGAACGTAAACCCCAATGACATAACAAAACAGTTTTAGACAGACATAGGATACAGGAGGTAACCACGTAAAGCATTAGTGCGATTGCTCAATGGCGTTTAAATCAGAAAAAGAACTGTTAAGACATAATCACTATAATTTTCCATCAAGGGATATAACATTATTTAGTGGAGTGTAAACTAAATATTTTCACTTTATGCAAATTATAGAACATATATCAATCAAAATTTGACAACAAACATATGGAACTATAGCACACACATTTTAACCTTTAGAACACACGCATATTATGAAAACTATACTACACAAATATCAAAGTTTTACTATATATCTATATATATATATATATATATATATATATATATATATATATATATATATATATATATATATATATATATATATATATATATGAAGATATTGCAAACATTTGTAAACTTTTAGAAGATATATATGAAATATATAAAATATCAGACATAAATATGAATATATACATATATGAATAGTAAACTCATGTACGATTTCAAAACAATTTGATAGGATTTGCATGTAAGTTATTGACATGAGTACTTAATGCTTTTAATGCCGAACTCAAGGGACATTTTTGTCAATAATCATTGGAGGAAGGGGAAGTAACGTGTAATTAAAGTTGTCGACTATTGATGGATGACACATGACGTAAAATGCTGAGCATTAGAGTTTTGTGGTACACAATTGAGTGCCCAACTGTTGAGAGGGTCAGCAGTCAAAGTATTGACATTCTTTACTACTACTACCACTTTAACAACACCAAGTCAATACCAAGAATGAGTGTGTTATTAATATCTGTCGGACGCATTGTTAGAAGAGGGTTGTACCATCATTTTACAAAAATTCTGCCATTGGACGTAAATCACGATCCCGGTGATAACGAGTCCGATGACAACGCAGACGGAGACTCCGACAAGAAGTCATATGTCCGTGGTCGAGAACGAGGCCTCTGTACCACTACCAACCAACAACTGCCAACTATCACCTCTACTACCAACCAGCCACTGCCAAGTAATTCACTATTCGATCAACGACACCAGGCCATCTCAGAACAACGTAAAATAGCAAGAGAGTCACACTTATCTCAAGCCGCAAGAAAGGTCAAACGATCCCGTGTAGAACTAAAGGCAGGTGAAACTGGGGATAACGTTGCGATTCCGATACCAGTAGTTGATAGAGGCAGAGGTGATCCTAGAAACATTCTTGGTGTTATTGTTGGCTGGGATAAAAATGACATGTACAGAATTGCCGTGGTGTTTTAAGTACAAGATATTCCATGAACCAATTTGACCTTTGCCCGCAACGCCTTCTTACCGATTTGGATATAGACACAGGAAAAACTATAACACTTCGTGAAGCTGTCAGGAAAAGTCGAGTGGTCAATAATTCTTTCATTGTGACTGTAGCCTTGGGAAGAGACAGTGCCAGACTAAGAGATGCAAGTGTTTTAAGGCGCAGAAACTTTGTAATAGTAGATGCCATAACAAATAAATGTTTCAAGTGATTAACATGTGGTATTTTACAAGAGTGTACTTTAACACATACAAGTTTTAATAATTCCTAGATGATACAAAATATGTAGCAAACATTCATTTACAAGTGTTATATTTTTGTTTTACTGACATGTGTCCCTTTGGAAATTGAGAAGTAAAATAAGATTGATTTAATATAATGGCAACTATCAAATATGTACAATTTTATGTTTTGAGTAGAGATATGAGATTGATTTATATAAGAAATTATTTTCATCTTTTGTCTCAATATGTAAAGTATGAAAAAGTGTGAAATATCTTGTTAGAGTTCATGTTGATGCAGGTTTTCAAAGATGTAACATTTTCTGAATAAATAATTGTTTTAAATTCAGTCGCATTTATTTTATAAAGCAGTTAACAATTGTGCATAAAGCTGAAATCGTTTTAGGAATTTCATGAAATGACTGAAGGCATTGTTCGGTGATTTCATGAAATTTCTGAAGAAATCAGGCATTTCGTGAAGTCCCTAAGTGAAACAGTCATTTCACGAAAATCCTGAATTGATTAGGAATTTCGTGTAATTCCTAGTTTCACAAATTTACTGTAACATATACAATGACGCAATAACAGAAGAACTTGATAAATGCACATAACATGGTGCAAAATGCAGTGAACGCGAACAAAAATGCCGTTTGTACAGAACGATCGGGCATTTTCGCATCATATCGCATACCACAAATGTACACAACAAACTTGCGGTTGTACATGAAAACATGTGGGCAAAACAGATTAACATAATTAATGTACGTAGCAGTTTTTATGCTTGTGTTATGGAAGAAATGGAAAAGCCCGGCGCAAAAGCCACAGTTCTTAACATATAATTATACAAATGTAATGTGTTATGATGAATGCAATTGACGTCTTACTAAGAAATGTTTCTTATTTACAAAAATGCATTTACATCGTTCGAAAACTCCTTGTTCGAATTGATATTACACCGTAAGAGTAACAATACACGTAGTCAGCACAGTATAGGAAAAAGTGTTCATGTGGATAATAAAACATATCAGTGAATATACTTTTGGATTTACTGCAGAAGCATCATCAGAAATAGCATACGATCTAAATGCGAAAAAAGTCATGAACAGCTATTATTTTAACAAAGTCAATCCGTTTTTTTTTACTTTTTGGCCGACAACATATTATTAGAGTGACTTAGTCAACCAAATTGTATTCCAGTCAATATTTGTGATCTGGTGCTTAAACTGTATACTCACTTTCGTTTCTATTCCCCTTAATTTTGAGCCCGGGCATGGTGGATTCGAGACATTTGCAGATGATGGTTAACCCTGTCAAAAGGTATCTCAAAGTGCCGTAATGATAATGAACTCGGAAATCGATTGATTAATCGAAAAGAAAAGAAATTGTCATATATCAAATTTATTAACGTATAAGAAAAAACAAAACCTGAAGTTCATTAAACTAAAATTAACTTCTACAATATACATATGTATGCAATATTTTTTAGAAATGCGATTTGTTTTTAAACACGATGCATGTACGCAATATTTAGTTAGTCAGTCAATCACTCAATACGTATGCTGGTCAGTGTACAAGGTTGTTTTGTCAGTGTGTGCAAAACAAGTTCTAGATAACATATGCCTGTGCCCTTTATATTTGACAACATAATCTCAAAAGGGGTATTTAATATTATTTATACTGGCCATTTACCTATTTCAATAATATGGATTCTCGAGATATCGAGCTGGGTAGACACCAGTGTTTATAACCAGTATAACGTATATACGATCTTGTCTTTAAAAGTACTCAGTGAAGAAGGAAAGCTTTCTAACATACAGTTATAAAGATTTTTAACGTTAAACAAGTGTTCCATTAATGAATCACATAATGAACAAAAATCATAAAATGACCAATCACCATGTGAAATATGAAAACTAAACAATAAATAGTTCCAAAGATGGTAAGCAGGGACCAAAAGAAAGAAGCATGACCCATATGGCATTGATCTTGGTAGTCTGCATTAATAACACAGCATAAAGCATTTATTCGCGAGATTACATTCGAGCACGCTCTAAAATCATTAGTACATGAACAATGGCCTTATATTGTTTAGGTATTACATGTGTGAACAAACTTTATAAAATGGGTGTTTGTTTATTTGATGTATATATGGTGTTAAAATTATGGAATAATAAATACCAGAGACATTTTTTAACTATGCATTTTCAGTATTTGCTTTACTACCTACTAGTATTATTTTCTGTATACCTTATTGGGACTAAGTTTATATGTGTTTATTTGCTTATGTATTTCAATACACGACACAATGTAATTACAATGATTCTTTTATTCACAACATCAATACTTTTATGGAGTTTGAGTGACTAAGTGATGAAATTACATTTGTGTTTATTGTCTATTTATTAAAAAAACTCATATTTTATGTCAGTTTAAAGGATAGATAGAGGCGATTTACCCAGCTGTTTTGCATCGTGCTACTATGTATAATGCTGTCGCATTCACAAGGAACATTCATGCACGTTTTATTGTTGAGTGGATAAGTGGGTTAGGATTTCGTTGGCCAAATTTGTGTCTACGGACAAACGAACACACATATATCGATTTGTTAACCAAATATACTAAACACAGGAGTATAGTTATACGATTGGTTCTATGTTTTACAAAGCCCATTAAATGCGCCCGCGAGCGTCTGTAATCACGAGTTAAAACAAGAACATATTTTTCAGTATTAGAATAACAAGTTGGCAAACACATTCTTCAAAGCAGAAGTTCGAGTAAAATAGTTGTATTGACCTGCTATTTAATTAACTTTTTAGAAATTATAGAAACGTAAAGAAATTGAAGCAATAAAGCCCTTCAGGTAAAATATAATTACAAAAGAGCGTGTATATACAATTACCAATTTATTGTACACAATTGCAACGAATTTTATAAATTAAGAAAAAAACACACGGTTATTCATCCCAAATCAGGAAGGATTAATCTTGTGATTGCAGTGGTTTCCGCTAGAGAGGTAACAGATGAGTCTGGTAAATAATACCACGACGCCCATCGTTGCGATTTTTGTGAAGTGCTCTCTTTTGCACGACTGTTATTTGCGCTTAGTTGAATTATATTAAAATACAAATAGAATTTTGTTTAATATAGCCATAATAAATGGCTATAACACAAACCATGTTTTATGATAAAATGATAATTACCGAAAATGAAAATCTGTTATAAGAATATTTTATTGAGATGGTATCTAATCGGAATTTTACTGTGAGTATGCGCACACAAATGTGCACTCAATGTACTAATTATGTACGTATAGTTTAAGTTTTATTCAAGTATAAACTAGACGACACTGACAACGAATGGTTTTAGGATGCGACCTTTAAACCATGTGGTTAATTCGAGTTTTTGGGCGTTCGTTACGTGAAGAAATGCAGAACGCGCAATATGCCCAAACACGATTACTGGGTAATTACATAAACTAAGTGTTTCCGTTGATAAAAATATAATATTATCAGGCCATACCGGTTTTACGTTTAGATTAATCATAAATGCAGGCATTCATTTCAGACGAAGGTCAATTTCATCTTATGAAATTAAGATCAAACTGATAAGACGATCTCTTGTCTACATAAAATGACTGATGGTGCGCAATGTTGAATAGTATATGTTTTATATAGAGCTAGTACATGTATTTAACCAGAGACGTATAACAATATTTTATCTACGTCTACGATTAAACATTCGGACTATACAGACCTTCGTTTGCGAGTGATTCAGATTGTTTTAATGATCATTCTTCTTTTGACAAAAAAATACTGCTCCCAATAATGAAAAGTACATATAAGAAGACCATTTAAATGATATGTTTGTTACCAAACTGGCAATATAAGTAATCGGCATTGTTTATCTCTACTGCATACTTTTTTATTGCGATACCAGTCAGTCACCATGCTATCGATCCATGATGTCGAAACGGTACCAGTGGAAAAGCTAAATACTACTTTAATGTTCATTTGAAATAAATTGTATAGTTTGAAAAATCGTATTAATTGTAAAATAAATATAATTAAGAAGTAATTTTGCATTAATAATGTCAAAATACTCACTCCAGA
Source organism: Dreissena polymorpha (assembly GCF_020536995.1). Taxonomy (NCBI): domain Eukaryota; kingdom Metazoa; phylum Mollusca; class Bivalvia; order Myida; family Dreissenidae; genus Dreissena; species Dreissena polymorpha. The sequence goes on along the minus strand of NC_068357.1, from coordinate 128,619,278 downwards.
TAATCCTGCTTTTACGAAAAGGAGTATTTACCATTAAAACAATACTTTTTTGAGTGATAATATATGGGGAGCTATTTTCAAGTGGCGATTACTATTTTTACACAAGTTTAAAACGGCGGAACCGATACAACGGAATCTTACCATGCGAACAAATTGTAACGTCATTGAAAAGGAAGTCAATTTGAAACCTTTCCCTTGAAATGTACTGGTGAGGGCGTAAAACAGTACAATTTGGGAGAAACAATCAACCATTTTATTAATGTAATGTTATTTAACAATATGTTCTACTTTGTAACACATTATTTCTGAAATTAAATGTAGACTTGAGGTATTTCTTTGATAACAATACATATTTAGCTGCTTTCTAATTGGCCGAAGTCTATTGAAAGCATTCGAGACTGTCCCCAACACGACTTATTACTTCGTTCTTTGAAATATTGCATATTAACTGAACAGGCTTTGATTACTACAACTACCTATGCCTTTATGAAAGCATTGCCGAAAGTAAGTACTTTTGCAGATTGAAATGAGCGTCCCGAGAGGCTCTAAAGTCCCATTACTTGTATCAATTGTTCCATGTCCTCGAAATGAGATGCGTATTTTATTATTTAGATTTCTTAATTCCTAGAGAGGACAGAGTATCACATTATTAGGAGACAATGTTTTAAAGACTTAGTTACTCTTTCGACACTGTATTTTGTATTCATGACCGTATATCTAAAAAAATTGTTAGATATATCAATTTAAAACAAAACATTGGAATACAAATATAAAGACTCAGTGTGGGACAAGGGCTAGGATGTTTCCATACAGAAAATAAAGATACACTTGACCAAGTGTTATTTTAAATGTGGAATTAACACACGTTGCAGAGAATTGCGTCTTTTAACTAAACATTTGAAGAAACATTAAAGGAAGTAATTCAAGTGTCGTATATATATGTTCGACATTTAATATCATCAAGATTTTGTATTGATAAAAGCTGAGGATTACAACAAGGATGTGATTTTCCGAATGGCAATTGAAATATTGTAGCTTTGAGTATGTAAAACTTAAGAAACGCCTATATATTTGTTGTGGAATATGCTTTTGGTTGTTCTTGAAACAACTTTTATTTAGTTAATTCGCATCAATGTTATGATTGTTTGTCTTCTCTTTCGTTTGTTAAAAGTGTTCAAAACGATTGGAATAAATCAATCTGTGTAGTCTGATGAAGAAATAACTTACATATGTTCTATACTGCGTCGCAGTAAAACAGGCGAAATAAACACTAAATAAACACTAAATTAGAGAGCCTCATGTGAACATTTTAAGGGATATATATTTTAACAGCAGTTACATATGTTATGGCATCTTTAAATGCGGCAATTTGAGTAAAGCTGTAGAAGTCGTTTGCTAAACTTAATGAAAGTTTGTAAGGGCTTCAAGAGCCCTTGGAACGTGTTTGTTAATGTATTGTAAATATAATGGTCCTGTGAAAAGTATGCAAGTATAACACCGAAATGAAGTACATGTACAAAAGTTAAATTTAATGTAGTGTATTGCTATATTGTTACGGTTCATAAGAAATCAAATTAAATTATAACATCGGATGTATAAATGGCAGAACATTTGTTATAAAATATATAACGAAACAATATCTATTAGCAACATTTTATGCGCACGGTGAATTATATGAATTGTCCATTATTATCCCAAAACCGTCTAACGTCAGCATTTATGTTTCAAACATACACCGCAATGAAAATAATATTGAACAATTACATACCTTGTTAGTACACACATCGTTTACAATGTCCTAAACCAACGGAAATGTTCTATGCACACATTAATTGTTTCAGAGTGCGTTAAAAGCTGATACCAAAAGAAGAATGTCTCAAAAGAATCCATCATTTACACACTTTCTTATTTAAATAAGAGCATTTCACTGCAAATAGCGGGTAGTCATCAATTATAAGGAAAGGTATTTACATACGACTTAAGTGATCAGTTCGAATCACAGATTGACAGCACAACCGTCTTCAACGATAAAAACACGTTAGTTTGTGATAATAAAATGTCTAGGTGAAGAAGATATTTAGTTGTTGATAATCTCTTTAATTATACTTGAATTGATCGTGTAGGCACGTGCTTTATTGTTGAGACTGAAGGGGATTATTCTCCGGCTAATTTACTTAATAATGATACAAAACTACAAAAGTGTAATGCTAGCATGTCGCATCGGTCTATCGTATGCACCAATATCAATAAAATAATTGTGTGTATCGATATTGTGTGATATTGTTTATATAAATTTCGGGACTAAAAAAGGTACCTATACGGTTATTATAATTATTTTAAACTACTACACATATCATAGATTTGTTAATAAGTAAATTAATTTAGTTGAGTTTAAAAATGTAATCAAATCGCTTTAGAATCTAGGCCAGCATTTACAAAAAACGTATGTATTTATAATCATACTACGTTGTTATGTTAAGGGGCGACCAGGTTCAACGACGATTGCGAAAACCTCAAGAAAAAGACAGTTCTTCTTCGAACAAGAAGGCTATCTACGTTGAGAGAAGAGAGAAACCAACAAATGAAATAGGTTAATATTATTTAGAGCGTCCAGAGCGCATCCATTATTTTCATTAAAAAACATTTTACACCGTTTATTTCAGACAGTTTCTGTCTTCGACGCTCTTCAGAAGCTGTGCTTTTTTGAATATGGACTCGTAAGCGGAACATGTAATGTGATTCCACATAGTACAGTAGCTTTCATAGATAGTTGATTTCGACAATTATATTATTGTAATATATAGCGTATACAGTTGGCATTTCGTTTGTGAATTGATTCTATGGGACTATGTTTGACCTCTGTTCATCTAGCGAGCGTTTTTCAATTATGTTATGTTTTCATGTGAAGTCATGTTCATTAAAGGTGACAAAATCAGCCGACTGTCAAACAGTTTGGGTCTGAACATGGATCCAGACGACGAAAGGAGGCCGTTGTTAGGCAATGAAATAGTGCAGGAGGGGCGGCAGATGGAAGCCAAGACACAAAACGCCGTGTTACGAGCAGGTATATGACGTAGGCAGACAAAGTTAATAACATCCGCGCCGGCACGGTTTCCAAACGGAAGAGAGCTATATTGAACCACACTTTGATTTCATCCCGGCTTTGGTGTTAAACTTATTGATCATCCTGACTTTGATTTTGAGTGCAGTTGATGAGTTCAATTCTTGTTGTTAGCTACTTGTTCCATTAATGTTCTAGTTGCAGATCAGCGTCTTTATTCCCTTCCTCATTATCGTGATCTGCGAAATCTCACTATCATATTCATCCCCATAATCATCCTGATCATCAGCAGCATCTGTGCCGTGATACATCATTATCAGCATCGTCGTCTACTAGAACTACTAGTAATCAAGTATCAACTATCAATCATTATTATAATCATCATCACCACCTCCTCTTCCTCCTCCTCCTATATCTCCTCCTCCTCATAATCATAAGTAAGTCAGTAATTTCTACTCAACAGAATTAAATACTATAACACACTTCAAGATTTGTCCATACTTTTATCGTGATGTATTTTTTGTGTGAATTATTGTGTGCTTTTTCTCCCCAGAAAATCTTCAAAGCGTGGCTCACGAGATGTTTAAGCCGATTTCACCTGAAAAGTCAAGCTGCTGGGGCTGCTGGGGCTGCAGGGGCTGCTGCGCCATTCTCTGTGAAATCTGGGCTTCTTGTATATCCGTAAAGTGCCGACCAGATTAGCCTGTGCAGTCCGGACGACACTGTTTTAACGCAAATTAATTGACCTAAACTTCCCAGAACGCGACTAATTTGAAGGCATTTAACCGATTGAGGACCATTCCAACCATTTCATTCAAAGATTTCACCACGTCTCCTCAATAGCGTGTCAAGCGTTGCAAAATTCAATGTTTGCATATATGTTTGTTGTATATTTGTATACATAATTTTTCTATATTTCCATGCTCATGTGGTAAACTTTAATATATATGTTATATAAGCCCGTATGTGTTTATGATAAGATCCTATTTATATATATATATATATATATATATATATATATATATATATATATATATATATATATATATATATATATATATATATATATATATATATATATACGGAAAATGGGTAATGTACAATTTTATGTATGTGTTCGATATTTTCATTTATGTGTTGTAAAACACAGTCATAAAGGTAAGGTTACACTTATTCCAAATCCCACAGTGTCCCATTATATAATTTCCAACTTTAAAGTATCACTACAAGCCTGGTATCACTTAATGATTGATCCTATTCAAATCAAAAATATCTTCTCGCACATTTTCAGAAAACATTTATTGCCCGATTGCAATCACTCTCGGAAAACATGGTTTCGGGATTGCGATTTCGACAAAAGAAAAGCACTACAATTCACTCGCCCAAACCGTTTATCTTCCAACAGTCCCCAAGGACATACACCAAACAGGTATAGACATACATAGTATACAGGAAGTTACCACTTAAAGCATTGATGCGATCGCTTAATAGCGTTTATATCAGAAAAAAACATTAGCACTATTTACCATAGACGGATATTACATGATTAAGTGGAGCATAACCTAAATATTTTCCCATCATGCAAATTAAAGAACATATATCAGTCAAATTAGACAACACAATTGTCACAATGTTATCACATATACATGAAGCTATTGCAAACATTTATGAACTTTTTGCACATATATATGCAATCTCGAACATCAATATGAATATATGTGTTTGTGAAACCTATATATGATATTGTCTTTAAAAGTATTAGTGACGAAGTAAAGCTTTTCAATATAATGCTATCAAGATATTTAACAGAAAACAAGTATAACATTAATGAAATACATTACCATTATCTTTGTCCGTATGACCAAACAGTCATATGCAGACCAATTACAATGTAAATATGAAAACTATACAATATTGACCCGGCGATTGTTTCTATATTAAGTTTCTTTGTTTTGCTGTTCGACCCCCTCCTATAAAGAAATGACGTGGGGAGCATATATGTATCATACTTCTCGTGCGCTATTTTGATATCCCGCATGGTGTCTATAATATAATCGAACAATACGTTATGCGCATACACATTTATTGTCATTAAACGCATTTTATAATAAAATTCCAGAAAGCAGAACTAAAAATTAATCACGCAAGTGAACGTTCGTTTACAATTGTAAATGTAATACTATCACGGCGTTCAGTGAGCGCATAATTTGGTTCCCTCACACAGGGCATCAGGTTCAGAGCTCTACTAATGCATATTACCATATTGTATAAAAATTATATTGCTGTTCATTTTTAAGGCGTAATGATAATAACAAATAGATGTTAAGCAGATTAAGCGTATCATGGTATGCGATCTATGAGTTTACATTAACAAACGCTTCTTCACGAACCTAGAAAATGAATCATATGTTTTTTTCTTCGAACTAACTAAGATGCTGGGAAAATGGATTTCATGAATAATATGATTTCAAACAAGTTTATACTCTTGAAAATGGCTAGCAGATTTTGGTAAAACTGCTGTTTTTTTCGATTTTTTGGCAAACGACCCACTACTTAAAAACTAACAAAAGTTAAAAACCTTCAAATTATGGCGGATTAAAGCACATAACCAATTACTTTCAATCAGACAAAGATGCATGCGGGAAGCTATATCCGCAATCAGCAGTAGACATTCTGGTTATTTTGTTAAAGTAGTTCCTGGTTCATCCGGGAACATCATACATATTATTCGGTAAGGAAACATGATATATTTCATGCAAACACAATTGCAAAACAGACAACAGTTTGTATTATGTTGCAACAAAATCACAGTACAGTGTGTTTGTTATAAAAGAAATAAATTCTACATCAATACTTACATTTACAAAACGACCGTTACCTTATACAAAGTGAAACATCTATAAACAAAAAATAAAGTGTGTATATGTTTACATAAAATAAAGTGAATCATATCCAGTAAACTCATTCCTTAATATAATTCGTTTGTGCAAAGAAGAATGTCACACAAATAAAAAGTTCACACAAGAAAACATTTGTTCAAAAATACAAACACACACTTTCTATTCAACTGCCTTTTTCAGAAGTATTGTAAAAGACATATTTTATTTTAAAACAATTTTGAACACACTTCATGTAAGTTATTTAAAAAAGAGCTTTATTACCATCGCTTTCTCGGCAATGTGGGATTGTATGGTCGAAGATTGATAGAAGACGGATCACATGAGGTTGTAGTCATTAATCATTAGAGAAAGAGGAAATCAAGTGATACTGTAGTGGTCGACTATTGGTCGAAGACAAATCACGAGACATTTTGAGCGTTAGCTTTGGGGGAAGGTGGAATGTGGTACCCACTAAGTTAATAGCGTCAGTAGTCTAAGTATCGAAAAGCCGTCAGCCTTACTACCATCGTAGCCACACTATGTCAACACCAGGGCTTTCTCTATCCAGAAACAGGATGTACGGCCGCTTTTCAAATCTTCAACCATACGACATAAATCACAATCTCAATAATAGCGAGGCCCACAACACCGCCGCCTACAGAGACTCCGACAATAACGCCGAGGGACGAAGACGATGATTCTGTGTAAAAATATGATATATAATTCAATATTTAGATTAATAATCTGACTACAAAACATATAATTCACTGCATATTCTTTTCAACAATTATCCCTCTCACTCTAATGATAATATACATACATGTATATCAATATATTCACAGTATAAATGTATACTTGTTCAAATCAAACATATCGTATGCCATGCCTCTTTTCAAAGTATATTTGTCAAACGATATGCTTGTTATACTTAATTTGAATAAGTATTATGTTCTATTAATTTAATTTCTCTCAATTTTTACCATGATAAATTAATATCTGCGGATGACTTGTATCCATAACACTTGCGTGTTTATAGAGACGACGAGACATCTGCAGCTGATAAACATCACATTATACTATTTGAAGAGAATGCATTTCAACGAAAACTATGGTTTTTAAACCATACATGTATAAGTACACACATTACGCCATTCAATAAAATGTTAGTTAGAAGGAAGGCTGCTATCGGTTGTTGCCTCTTAATTTCTTACCGGACGTAATATAAAAAACAGTTCTTGCAGTAATAAAGGCAAGGTTCCCAATTCTTCCATAATTTGAACATATTTACAGTTCGATGCATTAACGACTTTGTTCTGTGGTGCAAATATGTTCACATGTTTAAACGCTTTTTTGTTGTGTTTTTTTGTATAAGGTGATGTGATGTGGTAATGTCAAATCGTTCTAACTTCAATGCATTGTTCATCATTGTGTGTTCAGTTTCTCAAGTTGCTCGGTTATAACGTTAAATTGATATGTGCATATGTCGTTCCATACCATGCTTTGTAACTATGTGCTGATCATTTATCAAGTAGATGTACTTATGTCATTCCGCTGTGTGCATACATCATTTCGTTCTATGTATAGTCATTATGTTATGGACATGTGTCAAGCTGCTTGTTTCTTATACTGTGCATCGGCCATTATGTTCTGTTCTTTTATAAAGTTGTATTTAATTGGGGTCATTTTGCTTTTTTTGTATACATACGCCCCTTCTTTAAATGTGATATAACGAACTGTTTATTAAACAAGTTGCTTTGTGCTCACTTCATTATGTCCTGCAGAAAGTCGTTTCGTTCTGCAAGTTTTTCATTAGGATATGTCATGTAAAAACTTCATTGTTTTATACGCATTCGTAATACTGTCTGTGACTATGATACGTCGTTAATCACTAGATTCATGTAATCATGTGCAAACATGGTATCGTCCTGTGAACATATCTCATTATGCCTATGCATGATCAGGTTGTTCAATATTAACGTCAATTCTGTCCCATTGAAAATCGCTTTGTCTTTGAATGTGTCATTATGATATGTACAGTTTTTATATTGTTTTGTTCTTACTTCTTATGTAAGGTAAAACATCGTTGTATTTAAATCAACCGCACTATATATGGGCCGTGCTTCGTGAAAAGAGGGCTTAATACATGTATGTAAAGTGTCGTCCTAGATTACCCTGTATAGTCCACACAGCAGGCTAATCAGGGACGAAACTTTCGGCCTAAACTGGAATCTTGCTAAGAAGATACTTGTTTGAAACAAAAACTATCATTACACTCGTCAAAGAGTTAATAACTGTTCATAAATAAAAAAAAATAAGTAAAAGAAATAAAAGTAAATAAACCGTGAATTTGCTTTAAGTTTACCTACCTTCTAGAGTTATGCATGCGATGTAATGGGAAATTTTATTTATTGATTAAAAAAACAATGTACCCATTATTCTGTAAGTCAGTCAGTAAGTCGAAGAAAAAATTATAAGTCAGTGTTCACAATAAATCTGACAGCGTGTTCAAAACTAGTGTTAAATAACTGATACATGTGGCATTAACATTCAACATATAAATCTCAAAAGTGATGTGTATACGTAAAAAGGTTCATAAATACTCTTAAGGGTTCTCGAGATTAGAGCTAGGATGCAGCCAGTGCTTATACCCTAGAAGCTACTAAGTTCGGAATCAATAGGATCTTGTTTGTACCAATACCATGCGGAAAAACATTGATATAAATACAACTCATCATGTGAAAAATGATAGCGATGCATATCGTACTCAAGATGATAAGCAGGGACCTATTCTCAAATAAGAAGACCCATGTGTCGTTCATCTACTCATTTTAGTCCCATTAAACCAAACTCAGTAGGCGTCTTGTCCCATAAAGGTCATGGGAAATATGAAAGCTCTACAAATGGCATATTGAGCAAAAATCATGTTTTCATCTTTGATCCCAAATCGTCTAAACCCAAATCAAATAGAGAATTTGTCTTCTTTAATATCATTCACTTTCTGAAAAAAATGAACGCTTTAAAATGTTATTTCTCAAGATATCGAACGGAAATCATATGTGACACTGATGCAACAAGGAAAATATAGAATGCACCTGATGGCGTTCCATCTATTAGTAATGGGTTCGTTACGGTTCCGTAAACTGTCAGCTCCCAACCGTTGAGGTTCAAAACTGAAACAATATATCTAGTAATAGAAGAATCAGTAGCAGCAATAGTAGACCTAACAGTAGTAGTATGCACTAACTATGCTGAAAAAAACAACAACCTATGTTGTGCGAATTTAAAGAGAAGCGTATATTGTTGTCACATGTGCACAAAGTGTCAAAACAAACTTGCATATCATAAAGCAATTACACCTATACCCAAACATCCAATCTATTATAACAAGTTTATTTTATGTGCATACTATCACATTTGTTCCAGAGCATACATTCGTGCTTATGTAAAACGTGTAGTTATTTCGACTGGTTCAGGACTAAATAAGACTAAAAGATTAAACCACTTCACGATTAAGAACATTTACTTTTATGATTAACCACATATTTAACCATACATTCTCACCAAGAATGATGGCCGCTTGCGAAAAACTTCTAATTTGTTTCTCTGGTGATAATGCTCTATCAAGGAAACAAATTTGTGACCGTAGCAATGCACTTGTGTCCATTCTTCAGAATATAGGAATTGCGGTCTTTATCCGAGCATGTTCGAAAATTCAACCAGGAAATGTATACAATGTGCATATAAACATGTAATATGAAGTAAGGCAAAGCCTCAAAGCGAGCTCGATTATTGTTTATTAGAAGAAACTAACAAAAAACTTTAATGAAGATAATTTTGTAATTCAATTATTAAAGGCGCTTCCGAGCAGAAGAACGTGGAGTTCGTAAAGACTGGTATCAAACATTTGGAAATGAACTTTTAATTATTATGTTAATCAGCAATTAAACAACAAACGGGCAATATTAAAGGGTTTCATGTGACCTGATTAATTGAACTGCTAGCCCAAAATCCCGCCCCAAACAGATTGTCACACTATCAGTTGCCAGCCTTGCAACCACAAGTTTGCCTACGAAGGTCAGATCGGGATTCAAACCCGAAACCACCCATGAGCCAACTATTGATACCGACCTGGGTTGTTCTACCAATTAAGCTATCTGACCTTTTGAAAAATATATAGGCAAACTGCAATGCTGTATAATAGCATGATTACCTTGCTTCGGAAAATTAAGGGTTTCGCGGGATGGAATGGGTGGGGTGATCAAATCAAATTGAAAGTCGATTCTTTCTTTGCATTAGTTGATGGTAGCCATAATTCGTGCAGATTTTTTTAATTTTTTTTGTGGCCGCTCGATTAGCTACCTTAAAGGGGCCTTTTCACAGATTTTGGCATGTTTTGAAGTTTGTCATTAAATGCTTTATATTGATTAATGTTTACATTAAATTTTAAAAGCTACCGTAAAAAATCAAAAATAAAATTTAAAAAAAAGGAAAAAAAGTAGCCCTCAGCAGGGCTCCAACCAGTGATACCATGAATCCTGAAGTTAAAACGCATTAGCCAACTGAGCTATCCTGCCAAGCATTTTTGTTTTAAATCAGAGTTTATTTACAGGTCCTACCGGCCTCTTCACGAGGTCTTTGAGGTCCGACCTGTCCTGCCAAGCATACATAGCAGGCGTATTTTATTTTTACCTTATATAAGCAATCTTCGTAGTTTCACAAATTTAAACGACAACAACCGAACTCTCCAAATTATTCAATCGCTTTGCGTTGCAACGCTTTATAATTTTTAGGTTTTTAAATCGTCAAAAGATGCATACAATGGCTATATTAGACCATGGCAAATGTTCAGTAATACTGTTTCCTCACAAATATCATAACTAAACCGAAGATTTGCGATTCTGAAACAACTTTTTTCAATTTTGTCAATTAAACAAACCGTGAAAAGATCCCTTTAAAAAGTGGAACTTCATCTCCCGTGACTATAATATTTAAAAGGTGAAAAGATCAAACAACTGCAATTTGTAGGGCATCCGCACCTTAAGCCAAAACACAATAGAATAGCATAAAGCCATTTTCTGTATTTACAAACTTCTTTGTATTTTAATCGAAACATCAATATACATTTGCATAACATAGTGTTGAATTCAGTTTTGAAATGCCTTCAGCGCTCTGATTTTATATTACGAAGTGTATTACGTAGAAAATCGTGTTACGTCATTTCCGTGACGAAACAAAATAGTTTTATTTAAACTATTTGCAATAAGGACATGTCGGACGTGGTGATTTTTAACAGTAAACTTTTTGTTTAAAGCATCGAACGAATGCAAAACGTATTTCGGATTGTGTTTTTATCATGCATAAAAGGAATACCATAAAATAGTGTGGTTTAAACTAAGTTTCGATAAAGAAATGGCAGAATAGAAGTGGAAGTGCATATCGTTTAAAGGCGTTTCTTATTAACTTTGGATTAAAGTTGTCAACTTAATTGTTATAAACAATGGATTAACGATGTCATTAAGGTAAGCGTGACGTTTATACTAAATTAAGTGTTTTTTTTTATAAACTCTTGTTAAAGCTGAAATTGTGTCATCAACTTATCCTTCAAAACGGTTTCAGTTGAAATAGTCTTGAATAGATATTTTAATATCTCAATTGTATGCTTCGTTAAATTATAATTATGTTCGATTATTTTGATTATTTGTTAGTCACTTTATGATGCTAATGTCATAATGATGTGTTGCTCATGGCAAGCCTCGCCGTGTAATCCTTTCTTTAACGCGTCGGACAAATTCTAGTACACAATGATACTCACATAAGTATTATGTCATATCTCGTTGAAAAACCACACGCTGCACAAAATGCAGGCATTTGCATTAATGGCATTTAAACAGAATTATTTTGTCCTAGTGAATTGTCACAGCCTGACAAGAAACTAACAAAAAAATTGAGTAAAGATATAATTTTAATTAAATTTTAACATTTCACGAAGTTGTTGTTTAGAATCAAGTATCTATATAGTCGTTTGTAGCCGTTTCTTAGGCTCCGATTTTCTTTAGGTCAAATTTCTTACATTTCAACCAATCAAATGCGCGAAAATTATGAACATCGGAACTACAGTGCTTAATTTGGTGGTGACGTCATCGAACGGGGAACTCCCGGAATGAAGACAACTGTTTTACACAAAGAATGATGATGCGTTTTCGAAATATAGTCACAATAAATACAGAGAAGAATTTTTAAATATTTAAAAGCCGTAAATTTGATCATTTTTATAAATTGTATGATATCATTATGATAAATCAGGAGACGCCGGTTATTTACTTCGAAAATTTCCAGTTCCGGTTTCCGGTTCGGATATCCGGATCGGATATTGCGCGCGTTGATACCAAACTTTTCAAAACAACAACCTGTAGATCTACAGTCAAATACACGTGTTAACATAATGCTCGCTTCTCGAGCAGCCTGCGGCTGCTCTGCGAGATCGCTATTGCATAGCTTAATTGGTCGAGAATAAATACATTACTGGAACGTGTGCTTAGTAAATATTCAAGTATGGTTATGTTTACTAAAGCTTCTTATTCTATAATATGCATATTCACCCAATGACATTCCTAGATAGCATTAAATACGGATAACAGTTAAGTAAAACAGCTAAGTGAAAAAAAATACAGACCCGCGCAAAAGGGAATGTTTTAGTTATGGTACAATACCATTTAGAATAGAGCACTGAATTCTTACCATTAGCGCCATGGACATCAAGAAGGGTTATTGTCCATGAGCCCGCGGCGCTTTTACCCCAGAAATGAACCGTCATAAAGCTCCACGTAGTCTGCTGATTGTCGTCGTCATTGGTTCGCTCGCTAACAAAATGCAATTTTTAAAGTTGGGTATCATATTGTGGACGGTGGGTGTTTAAAGTGTAGGGTCATACACAATTATTCTCATGAGAAAGTACTGACATCAAAGTTGATTCTACTAGATTGTGCGTTTTCATGCTGACTTTCATTAAGAACATAAAGTTTGCTTATTTGCGGTGTTCAAACGCAGCAATATATGATACTGCTGTAAATAAGACGATACCGTAAAGGCCATATAAAATGCAGATTAAAACATTTTACAATAAAAAAATAAATATATGAATAACCTCAGAACTGGTACATCAGTGTTATTGGGCGATTTCAAATTTATCGTTGTGGCTCCTCTTTACTCGGACTTAAATGTAACCGTTATGGTCACGTGCTCCATGAAGAGAATTTTACATGAGCTAAGGTCCACTGTATCTGTGATTGCGTCGCCATTTGCGGTGTCCTGAAAAAATACATAATGATTCTTAAGCTTTCAATTTGACTATGTTGTCTAGTGTTTTGGTTCTTTTCTAATATTTCACGCGCACAATCTTTGTTGTAAAAATATCGATCAATTACTCTAAAAATAAAACACATCCACATTTTGAAAGTATGTCCTTCTTACAGTTTTTGAATGAATCTGCATAGAGGTTACGAAATTTTTCTTCTAAAGTGTTTGTTGATCAGATGCACTCGCAACCTGTGAATTAGATACTACTTAGTAAGATATTTACTTTGATTGTAACGAGGAAGTGGAACACGAGATGCTAGGAGGTACTGTTTTCCAACTAAATTCTCTGCATTCATCAGGCCAAATCCAAAATAGGCACTAACTGGAAATTTTAATTCGTACTTTTTAAGTTGTTATCGTATATAGATATAAATACCCACTCATGTATTGTTTTAGTGATTCTTATAATAAGACATTTAGGATTTACGCTTTAAACTGATCTTAATAAAAAATAATGGTTGAATATTATGTATGTTCAATTGAAGTAAACTTTCTCATACATTTTGAAAATTATATATTTCAAACAAATATATGGAATTTGTCTGATAGTTTGCAGATTCCCTCAGCTGTAGCCATCGATATATCTTACGTTGTTGTTTCAACACCGTCACAACGAAAATGGGCTTTAATAAGGTTTATCTTGTGCATTCGAATGTATAAGCTCGTTACAAATGTTCATGTATTATATTACAGGTTCATCCCTTATTATTGTAAGGTTAAGCGTATCAATTGATATCTGTGATAGAACCAAGTTTTACCCACTTGCATAACGTTTCGAAGTGATGTTGTCCGTTTATTCTATATCTGAACGTAACCATATTAATGATGTTGATATAATGTCTGGCTTAAGATTGGGGGATCACAGTCTCGATCCCTCCACGGGAGTGTTAATAATATATTTCCAGAGACATCGAAGTGTACGTGTAAAAGGAAAGATCTCATAAATCTCTCCATGAATCTTATAATTTTTACATAATGCCCCTTACATAAATATCTTTTGACGAATACTTCTTATAGTATCAGTTAGTTGTATCTAAGGAGTCAGAATGCACAATTATACCTTGTTTCCCAGCCCCGTTACTATAGAAATCGCCACTAAGCCCAGCGCTGACAGATGTTTCGACGATCATATGCTTAATATCTCTCCACGTGAGGGCGTTACTTAAACAACAACGAGCGAGATCGAAATTTTGAATCTACTTTTTTTAAAGTCTAGGTTATATTCCCTTTCTGGTCAAATAATTACGAATTGTATATTACGGACTTGATCTCAACCAAGACTATCGACACATGAGAAAGTTTTGAACATTTATGTTGGCTCTTTTTTTGTACGTTTAAACTCCAATTCAATTATTTTAATAGCTCATGTGAAAAATAAGATGTGTACACATTGTGCAAAGCGTGTACATAATTTAATGCAGGATTGGAAAGCAAGTCCGATTCGTACTTCAACTGTGAAATAATGCACTGTCACTTTTCAACAAAAGTGGAGTTATATCCGTGGTGCACATTTGCTCCTTCGTAACTGGGTAGTCGATCTTAACAAATCTAAATCTAAGGATTTGTTATGCGCCATTGAATTACAGCAAATTTGTATGATATGATGTTTCTGTAATTTATACATCCTCATATAAAATATTATAACCACAAGGCCAAAAATGAGAGGTTACGCATGGCAATCATTGTTGAGATTGTTCAGATTGCTGTAAAACGGACGATAGCGTCTGTGTATATTTATGTTTAATTTCCCATTTCATGCGTGTCGTAAATTGTGTGGTCCAGTTATGGGTGTCCTATTAAGTAGACTCATGTCTGACACATATGATGGTGTAAGCCATTGAGCCATTTAATAAAACAGAACAAGGTAATGTTGCTTTTAAATTATTTCACATTAATGTTGAGGAGTTTTCGGATATTGCCATAGTTTGTGACTCTCGTACATTTTCGAGTTTAAATTGGGATGATTCTAGTGCGTTCTTGAAAAATATCACAGCAGTTATCCCCGACGTTGTTTGAGTATTCAAGTACATGGCTATTGGAAGAGATGTACATTTTCCTCGAGTAAAAAAAACGATGAAGTTATGTTATGTAAACGTTTACACTTATATTAACATACAAAAATGCTTTAGTAACAGGGCCAGGTATCTTTTAAACCGATTGACATGAAAAATCACGATCGCGGCAAAAATCGCTAAAACGTTGATTGGCAATGTTAAGTTAATGAACTATGATTTACTTATGCAACTAGCCTGTCAGCAAAAACGCAAAAGCTGCTGTTGTTTATTCATAAGTCAATTTTACTTTCAGAACACACCTTATATCTAAGTGTATAATAACTGCTTGGATGGGAAAGCTTTGATCCTGGAATTGTTTAGAACAAATCAAATTTCTGTTTGGATGTTGCATACATTTTCAGTACCAACATCATTGCGCTTGCTTTGCTATGGTTGAATGCATAATTTGCTGACTAAGGTTGGTATTATATCTTCTTGTATTTTTAACAAAAGAACTACTTGCATTGTTAAAAAAGAATGTTATTATGCGAACGTTTATTTCATAAACCATTTCAAAGCCACAAGGACGCCGAATACATTTGTTACATCTCCAAAATTATTTTTTATATAAACTTTGTCTGCCTTGTAAGCTTACCGAAATACTTATAAACCATAAAGACTCCATAATGATGTCATACACACTTTGCTTGTAACGTGAGTGCTATGATTCCTGTCGCCAGGGGACAAGCGGCAGACGTTCCAGCGAAATCGTTTACACACGTGTTAGGTGGACCAGTCGTACTCTTAAAAAAGTATACACAAACAGTGATTGTTTAATATATGTTATAAATATTTACAGGTACATAAATAAGTGTTCTTCTCAAAAAGTTATTTTTCTTGGAACTGAAACTTTGTCTTGTTAGAGAAACTAACAAGATTATACCTATGCAAAGCGTAAAAAGCAAAATTAAATAACAACACTTAATGTACAATATACACAATTTGACATAACAACAAATCAAAAAATGCATTTTTCAGGAAACGTTAAAAATGAAATCCTGAAAGATGAAAATTATCCTTTCAAAAGGTTTACGTTGGTGTATTAGTAGGCAAAACTCCAATATCAAGCAAATATTTATCGGGAACTTGTATTCTTGATATTAGTATGTCTATTATGAGCAATATGTTTTGGATCGTATTAAATTATATTTGCTAGTTAAAGATTAGCAATATATATTCCTTACGAAATTATGTAATTTTCCCATGCCTTAAATTTTAAGAAGTACCTTGATGAAATTATTTTGTGCATCTGTCTAATAAGCAAAATACCATTAATAAAAGATAGTATTTATGTTTCAGTGTAATGCATCGCAATTGACATACAAATTCAGTACAAAGTCGTTCAAACACTTGTCCATTTCAAGCATCGGATAAACCGTAACTCACGATGTCAAGATCATCCGCATTGCTTCCACTGTCTCCACTAAATGCGGCCGCCATAACGGCCGAGCAATGTTCGGAGTATGACGTAGGTGTACCGGATTTCGACACGGCTGCTATGGCAATAGTGTAAATGCTGATCGTGTATCCATCTGCCTGACAATCGTCACCATCACCACCACCGTTACCAGCAGCCCAAACATAAATGGCACCCTTTCCGCCTCGGCCCTATAAATTGACATGTTTTCCCTAAGTGTTTCTTTTTATCTGTTGAAAAGGCGATGAGGAGTTCTGGTGCGTGGAAATAAAATATGTAGAAATAATAAAACTCTTTATACATTATCGAGATACAAAAATCTTTTCCGCAAGTCTTTTATATTAGGTACATGACCTCTGCAGTTGCCTATATAATAACGAATAATACATACAAGACGACAAAAATATCAATTCTCTGGAACGGTCATTCAAGGCGATTGGGGTTTAAACCGAATGACAGATGCGCAAAACCTCACATTCAGCTGAGTCTTTGTAAAATTAAAGGGAACGTTCACAATTAACAGCATAACATATCGTTTAAGACGCCAAATACATCAAAATTAGTAATTCTGCAGTCACCGCCTTTAAACGGTTCATGAAAAAACGCATTAAGGGCGTGAACAAGTTTTAATGCGATTGTGTAGGCCTGAGCTTATATATTTATACACATAAATAACACGACCTATTAAAACTAACTCTTTTTCTAATTGCTAAAGCGATTTTTGTCGACGTAAAATTAAAATTATAAACTTTTGCCATATTCTACAATTATAATATCTTCATGTACATGTATTTTATAATATCAAAAGTAATTGTTAGAGTTGTTTCCAGCTAAACAAAAAATTTCGCAAGACGTATTGAAATTAAATAAATAATTGCTTAACACCGATGTTATTATTAAGTTTTACCGCTGAATAGACTCTTATTTATCAATTTTTTTCTTGAATATAACTGAGTCAATTAAAGAAATACATTGAGGGCATAGTAATTGTGATATGTAATCTGTCATAACTTAGTTAACCATGGTACCATTCAAATACAATATATATGTATATAGGAGCGTTTCACCCTTAACCTGAACACGTTTAAGTAAATGGTATTTGTAAAATGCGCTCTTTGATATTTTACGGTTTCCTTCACTTTCCTACAGAACTTCAAATGTCATTATGCTGTTTTGTTAGGGACATAAGTTTGTATTTAGGTCGTTTAAAAGCGGGAATGTTCCAAAGAAAGACCGAATTGTTGGTTAAGTATTTTGAAAATATATAAAGCGCCATAAAAAGAAAAGAGAGAGTCGCTAAAAAGAATGAAGATGGAATGCCATGAACACTGTTGAGAGGTACTCATAATGTATGTATACGTTTTTATAAGTTGAATGCGTTCATAAAATAACTATTTGGCAAATTATAGTCATTTGTGTAAGCCGGCTGAAGCTTTGCTGTTTTTGCGCTTTATTTCGTGATTTTCTAAAAAGTATATCAAATGTGTTCATCCTTTGCACGCCTTCCTCAAATGCTGCTTGAACGACGTCGGGCAATTGGTCCACGAATATTCCAATATCAGGCGGACCCCAGCTATTACTGTAGATGTCGATGTCAGACAGCTTATAGATTAAGGCCGTGGCCGCAGGTGTTGCACCGGTATTTTAATCAAGTTATCGCAGGCCTGGAGGCAAACTCAAAAGTCGTTATCGTTTTTAGAGAGTGTTGGACTTCTTTTTAAACATTCTAATGAATAGCTTCATCATACTCACTTGACCACATAGTCAGATCACTAAAATTAATTCAACATCGACTTATAATAACCAGAGTAAGGAATATTATATTTTAAGAAATAGTTTGCCTTCAACTATTGTATTGAGAGTAAAGTAAAACCTAGCTGAAATCACGTTACAAAATATGTTTCTATATCACAACACATGCATTTAGTAGCCTCCAAACTTTGTGAAAGTTAAACACGACATTTCATACATCATACCATAAGAAAACAAACTACACAGGCGGACATTTACACACGTGCTTAAAGGTACTGTAAATTATGTGCTTGCCTGCGTGTGGATGTCTAAATCGCAGTTAATAAGTGGAAAAGGTTTTAAGTAGGACGATTTTGCAAACGAAAAAAATCACTAAAATAAACTGTGTTTATGTTGTAACGTAACGATTATATGAACATTATTTATTGAACATTAGAAAAATCATTATCATAAAAAGATCAATTTTATGGTGTGGCCTAATATTTACAAAAAAAATAACGGCCGTGGCATTATTACAAGTTATTCATTAATTTACCCAGCCGACTGCCCCGTGTACCGTCAAGTAGATACACCAAAATGTCATTTATTAGTTACACTCCTTTGGTAATTAGCTGAACTTATCCTGATGTGTTATCGTCTTGTGTATAATGGGTATTTAACCAGTCACTGTTTGTTAAAACAGGAAGACAGTCCACCAAAGGCAACTGTACAGAGAGATCATAAGTTCTTGTTGTCGCGGGTGGGGCCCATTAAGAGTCTTGCTGTTATATTGCACAGACAATGATAAACATTGTGTTACAATTAAATCAATAGAAATACATCTATTTGAAAACTGAAATGGAGTTGTGTACGTTTATTATGTTTCAAAGACTACGAGCCAATAGAGATAATTGATACCAGCAATATTGGCATCGTAAGCTGTTCCAATAACACATTCTGAGTTCGTCAACTCGGCTTTAACACCTGCGCAATTTGTCCCATGCCTGGAAAAGAACGCAACTAAAGCAAGTTTACAGGGAATCCGGCAACAAAGACATGGACTCTTGCAATTGCGTGTGTCGGTTGCATTGTTTATTGTTTAGCTACATTTCATCTTAGTTATTTTAAATGTGTTGAAAAAGTTTCCTTATGTCAAGGCAGCGGATTCGGTTCTTATTTGTGCATCAGATTTAACTTTATATCATACTTAACAGTTGTTGAATAAAACCAAATAAAAGTTTCTAAAAGTCAGTTGATCCATTCATAATCCTTTACATATCTGGTAACTGATAAAGTGCATGTTTATTAATCCTTATGTAATGGCGAGGGAATCATTTTGCCTATAGCTTACACTACATGTCCAGCTTGTTATATCATTTAGCATAATGCATATAAACGTTTATGTGCTAAATTTGATTTATCATACAATCACCCGATCGTATCATTCAGCATTTTGATGCCTCATCGCGAGAATAGTTTTGTTGTTAAAAAATTCGTTCGATAACCACATGACGTTTTATTTTTGTATATCAAGCAGGCTCAATCTTATAATAGTCAGTCAGTTCGACTAGATTCGAAGAGCAATATACATCGCTTTATAAGGTTATAGACGGTACCCATAGAGGTCCCGCTCGTATATTTGATTTTTTGACTACTTAGGGAACATGAAAGAAACCGAATATATCCTATTGGAAAACATTGTGTATAGACGATGTCAGAAATAAAGTCGACAAAGTGGTCTCCCCTGACACTATCCTTTACCGCCATTACGTTTCTCCTTAGTCAATATCGCCGAAATCACGAAAGCTTATCCAGCCGCTATGCCTTACGAAAACTGTAGGGGCTGACAATGTGTCATAGTTAAGTGCAGCAATAACCAGAGAGACCTGCATCGTTGGAAAAAATACAATATGTGCTGAACATGGCGAAAAAAAAAGAGAATTGTATATGCCTTGCTCCGTTGAAGTTTAATTGTTTACCTCTGAACGCAGAGCGAAGACGAGAGTGGTTGGGTGTTATCAACATGAAAGATTTCAACCAGCAAGCAAAGCCGTAGTAAGAACCATGCAAATACATTAGATAACTTTGTTATGTAAAGATCTCCATACTTTCACAAGTATCAATCTGAAATTGGGCCTGAGTGGTCAGTCTTTAGTAAAATTTTTATGTGTATTCGGATGGTAGAGGCTAGCACCCAGACTGATGATTTAATTAGACTTGACCATCCATATGCGTATCATAAAACAACTAAATTTGCATCTACTCAACAAACCACACCAGAATTCAGCATTGATGACATTTCTTCAGACACTGATGCACGCTTTTATACAGGACTTGACTATAGTGTACTTATGGCCCTAATAGCTATGATGATTCCATTTGGTAAAGCTTTAAGTTATAAATTAAACATTTCAGATCAAATTTTATCTGTCTTGATGAGACTGCGGCTAGGTTTGACATTTTTTGATATTAGCAGGCGCTTCAACATTTCAAGACCATTAGTCGCCAACATATTTCACACATGGATTGACATTTTGGCTGTAAAGTTGAGTGACTGTGTAGTTTGGCTACCTAGAACATCTATAAGAAGAACATTGCCTTCATCATTTGTAGACACTTATCCAAAGACAACATGGATTATTGACTGTACTGAAGTTTTTATTCAGCGACCGTTCACTTTGAAAGCTAGGAATCAGACTTACAGCAATTATAAAAGTCATAATACTGCCAAATTTCTTGTAGCTATTGCTCCAAATGGGTACATAATGTTTGTGTCAAAAGCATATGGCGGCAGAGCTAGTGATAATATCATCACTAAATCTTCAGGTTTCTTGGAATACTTTTTACCTGGCGATGCAGTTATGGCCGATCGCGGGTTTACTATAGACGAAGAACTGTGTGCTAGACAAGTTAAATGAACATTCAATCATTTATGAAAGGAAGAATACATGTTGAAAGAGCCGTAAATAGACTGAAATGCTTCAGAATATTAAAGGGGCCTTTTCACAGATTTTGGCATTTTTTAACTTATTCATTAAATGCTTTATATTGATAAATGTAAACATTGGATCGTAAAAGCTCCAGTAAAAAATCAAGAAAAAAATTTAAAAAAGGAAAAGAACATTGCCCGGAGCAGGTTTCGAACCAGTGACCCCTGGAGTCCTGCCAGAGTCCTGAAGTAAAAACGCTCTAGCCTACTGAGCTATTCCGCCGAGTATACATTCGTGACGTATTTTATACCTTATATAAGCAATCTTTGTAGTTTCACAAAATTTAACGACAAAAACAGAACTCTCCAAATTATTTAATCGTTTCGCGTTGCAACGCTTTATAATTTTTAGGTTTTAAAATCATCAAAAGATGCATATAATGGCTATATTAGGGCATGGTTAATGTTCAGTATTACTGTTTCCTCACAAATATCATAACTAAAACGAAAACTTACGAATCTGAAACAACTTTTTTCAATTTTGTCAATTTACCAAAGCGTGAAAAGATCCCTTTAAGTACAACTTTGAATATTAAATCACCACAAAACTTGATAAGAAAATGCGACCGCTTGCCGCCCTTTGTAATTTGCAGGGCTCCTTAATTAGAGAGAATACTTCTGAGGAATGAAGAAATGTTTTTCATTGTTTTTAAGAGAGCCTTAATTAGTACATCCAAGAATGCATATTGTCAATAGGAGCAACCAATGAATGAGGCAGATACAGAAGAATGAAAATGAACACAATGTATGTTCTAGTACCTGTTTTATTTTAACCAATTTAGCTAATAAATAATTGAATATTCATAATAGCACATGCATTTCTCTACTATTCTATGGGCAAGTTTAACTTTTAGTTTCACCGAGTATTAGAATGTAGCTTTAGTGATATAAATTCATATTTATTATCTATTCTACAACTAATAATTATAATGATAGTCGTTTCCTGAAAAAAAAACTGGGCATAATACATGTGTATAAATTGTCGTCCCAGATTAGCCTGTGCAATCCTCACAGGCTATTCATGGAAAACACTTTCCACTTTGTTTACATTTTTCGTTTAAATGAAGTATCTTCTTAGCAAATATCCAATTTAGGCGGAGAGTGTCGTCCCTGATAAGCATACTGCACAGGCTAATTTGGGATGATACTTTACGCCCATGCCTTATGCCCAGTTTTCTCAGAACGCGACTCATTAGTACTCATGTGGTTATGGTTATCATTATTTTATTATTCAGGAAATATGATAGAAATGTTAATAAATAATCACTTATATATATTAACCTTAATATATCTTTGTTTTTTTATATGAACCCACAAGTATGTCATTGCATTCACGCATAACTTCCAAACAGAGTATACCCTGATGGGAAAGGTCCTGTAGGAGTTGTTGTGTTAGAGTCTATTCTGTTGTTTTTTAGAATTATTTGCCTCAAACTGCTATCTGTTGTTGTAGAGATTAATGATATCTGATCAATACAAACACTACTGCTGATAGCCCCAAACTGCTATCAACAGTACTGTTTGTATTGATCAGATATCATTAATCTCTTAAAATTATGCTAATCTACCAGACGGACTGACAGGTGTTTGAAGTAGAACTCTCGAATTCTAACCAGAGTGGTTCTAACAAAGTTAGCGTCATAGGAAACAACCACTACCGATCCCTCGGCTTTTGTCCACACAACAAACTTGCAGTGGTGTCGTGCAGTGCATAGCTATCTGCACTTGTGTGCAGTACCCATTTCGTCCTTTCGGGTTAAGGCGGTGGTCCCCTGATTTGGTGTGCAAAACATCATATGTTCCGCCTTGAATAAGTTCCCTCAAGGGCTTTGTTGGGCACTTAATTTCAAGAATGGTGTCCTCGCCTACAAGTCCATCTGGACTTGAAGCAAGATATGGTTCAGTCTGGTCGATGACAACGCCAGTTTGAATCACTTTTAGGCCAGTGTTCTGCTCAAACGAAGCTCTGGCTTCAGCTTGATACTTTTGCCCATGCTGAGTGGCACTGTTCCCTTTAAACCGTGGGTAGATCTGGTTCGTCACGAACTTGTTTGGGTCTGCACGGCTTGTTTTAGGAAGAGCATGGACCTTACTCGATGAAATCCGCAGCTTTCGAGCATCACTCCATAGCGTGGGGCACTGCAAGGAGGTAGCTTGGCTGATGTTGGTCTTTGCTTAAGCAGAAAGAGTTATGTATTTCTTTTAAAATGCATCACACGGCTGACAAGTCACTCCCTTAACTGGCCTTGATGGGTCTATGGTGTGGTCACTGTGTTCCACTGACTCAATCTCATTTACTGGTTTTTCCGTCGCACTCAAGATTTTTTTGGAGCAGTGTACCTTTACATGTCCACAGCTTGTTGGTGCACGACTCACTGGCATGATCTTAAAGATTAGAGTGATCAAGGAATTATCTTATTTTTGGCAGTTGGGTTCCTGTCGCCTTTTATGTGTTTTTTTAAGTATTGGTGCATTGTCTGGCTTGGGTATTTCGAAGTTAATGTTCTCAAACACCTCATGCAGCACAGCTGTCCCTGCACCTCTACCCCACAGCCTATCCTTGTCTGCACAGGTTTTTCCTGCGAGTCCATGGCTCCATGCTAATGCCACAGCATAAATAATGGCCGAGATGTGGCTGAAGCTCCTGCCTTTGCCTGCTGGACATGTACAATAGCCTGTGAGGATTGTAGAATCATGTGCTATTGCCTCCCAAGCCATGTAATCTGCACGGTCGACTCCTGGTTGAGATGGAGACAGTTTAGCTTTAAGAAACTGGATGTTGTTGTGTGAGCACCACATTATGTCCCCTAACCAGCCATTTTGAACATAGTTGTATGCATACAGTGATCGAAATGATTTCATCGCTTTTCCATCATACGCTTTGGCCATCACAAGGTAGTCAACCAAATCCCCATACGTCACATTTGGCCAAGAGGTTGGATCATTCATTGTCCACTTGACGTCATCTGAGGGAAGGCCTGAAACAAACAAAAAATGTTTAATTTCACTATTGTCTGATGTATTCGCACTGTTGTTGTGCTTCGTTTGGTTTTTTGGAAAGGGGGGTGACACAAGGTTCAGCCATAGCTCTTTCATGCAACCTAGTAAGTTCAATTCATATATCAACATTGATTAAACTTTTGGCCAACGTCAAACCGAAATTAAAATGTCATTTTTACGTATTACGGATTACCGTTGAACCTACGACATGCACTGATAGATCTATATTATAATAGTGATTCCATGAATTTCAAAAGGCAAAATTGATTACATTCCCAGAGACGTAGATACCATCTTCGTCTCTGCGTGCACATGTGTGTTTGATTATTTCAAGATGTCTGTATTTGTCCATGTGCTGGCCTGTAGATAATTAAAGATGTTAACTTGTCAGTATAAATACGGATCGGATAGATCTGTTTGTTCAGCAATTTGATCAGTGTCAAAAAAAAAAATCCATGTTTACATTGTCCCATATTTGGTAATGTTTACGTGTTCGCGTGACAACTATCGTTTCGATTGGATGATAATTAAACCGGGCTGACATAACTGCCATTGAGTGAATAAAATTAGACTCAAGCGAGCGTCTGTAAACAATTTTAATCATTATAGTGCAACTGTCAAAACAAAAGCTTAAAACAAAGGTCGCTATTATAACATTGTAATGCACTTAATAGGTCGAATTGATTATTGAAACGTGCATAAAAAGCTTAAATAAACCATCTACTTACCGATAGTTGTGTCCGATGCCATTGTGAATATAGTAAACGGGCGTTTGTGTATTAAAAATAAAACAATGCTATATCGATGCTGCCGGTGCTGCTACTGATATCTGGAAGTCTGAGAGCACCGTAATGGCGGCGGGTCACGTGACCGGCATGATGTCAGCCTCCTTATCTATGGAACTGACATCGTCTATAAAAAGGATTAAATTTCAATGACGAATTTGTGTTTATATACAATTAGTTTATTTTATAAGTAAAGGAAATCATTTTTCGTAATATCCTTAAATTAGTTGAGGCCAAATTTCAAAGAGGATTTTACCCCTCTCCTGCGATGACGTGGTTTGGATCCGCAATATTTTGAATGAAGTTGTAACTGAGTGATGCGTCCTAGAAATAAAACCGGTTTCAATCACTTGAAAATAATAATCAAATCTACACTTATTGAACGTGCAAGGTGAAAAAAAGTAAACAAGCACATGTTCACCCGGCCTACATATCATGTTTTGTAGGTGTTGAGTGGACTTAAACAATGCATAAGCATGGCACGAATTCATACGACAGTGGGCCGGATTACAGAATTCTTATTTATTGAAATATTTATTAGAATATGCAAGATTATACTATCTAAAAGAATATTGGTTTGCTTGAAGACATTTTTTTAACGGAACTCGTTATGATATGTTTTCTCGAACTGAACGTAGGGAGCACATTGATGTTTATAAAGATATTATTTAAGATTTGAGAAAACATTGTTAAACTTGGAAAATATTACACTCATATCAAATGTGAACTTTCTTTATAAACAGTGACATTGGATAAGTGTCATGTATTTTCATAAATGACACATGTCCCACCCTTTCGTTATCCTTAAATGCTCACAGCATCGAAAGTTCTTTAAAAAAGAAAGAAACGCGTTATGAGGTTTCCTTGGGGAATTATGTTTACTTTTGTTACTAAAATTGCGGTTTTACATTTAATTACCAATGTCAATGCATCTTTTTATCACTAATATCTCGATTGCAAGTCGAAACTTTTTTCGGTATCCTCGCAAGGTTTAAAGCGGGTTTTTCTTACCAAAACCCCGATATAGAAGGCTTATTTGATATATACACTTTGTTTTGTTTTGCATTTGGATAAAACATACATGTTAATTTACCACTTAAATATTATCATGAGGGATGAAAAACACAATCAATAATCACAAAACTCATGCGGAATGTAGCGAAAATCTAAGCATATAGACGCAACTTCGGTATGAGCTTGTAAATAAGAAGACGAGATGTTTATTATTGCATTGTGATATTAATCGATAAAAAGTATCAGTGTGAATAAACTATTCATAATATAAACTAGTTAAAAAAAAAAAAAAATGCATTACTAATAAGTTTCAGTCCAAGTCATTCATTCCTCTAAGAATAAATCAGCGAAGAATTCTGCCTACAAACTGTAGAACTCTTGTTGGTACCCGCTGAACATATAATGATAATCGCGAGAAACGCGCACATATACATGAAACCGACCAGTCCAAATTAATAAATTAATATTGCGAACATGTTGCGTGTGGTACCTCTAAAGAAATATGGCCGATAATCAAACAAACGTCATTTTCACAAAAATAATAAAGATGTTGAGATACTTAAGACATAACGTTTTCTTGGCGTAGCTTAAGATGTATTGAAATGTGTGCCGACGTGCATCATACATACGAGGGGCAAGTACTTACTGACTTTTTAAATGTATAAATAACAATATTAACATACAAGGTGTATGCATGCAGTTTGGTCAAAACCTACTATGCGTTAAAGCCACAATCACGCTCATCAATACTACATACGTACTGTATTATGCTATCTAAAAAAAAATCATCAACAACAAACAGTACAATACGATGGTTATTTACAATAGGAAAATCCTAAAAACAAGTAACATTGGTGTAAACACGTTTAAATACAAACATTCGGCAACTTTTAAGCATCTAAATATCGTTCCAAGATGTCATCTACTTTCGTTTTGTGGATGATATCAAGTCAGGATCGGATTTATTCGGTTTGCGTTTATTTGCATAATTTATACAAGCTATAAAAACAAGCTATCCCAAGCTATCAAAGGCGTCGGTGCGAAAGAGTCTAGAGTACCACATACACTGTAAGTAATGAACTGTCTTTTTCATGTTCTTTATTATTGTTAAAAGGGTATTTTTCTATTGTTTATATGTGTTTCTTGACTTTTTTGTTAACCATTCTTTTATGCTTAAATAATGGGTTTGGCATACAAGGTCATATTGATGATTGAAGGTCATCATGATTGTTTTAATATTTTGACATATGTTATCTTCTTGAATGTTTATATATTTCAGAAAATACGTGATATTTATATTAAATTGTATTATGTTTTCTTATTTAAGGACGAGTGAAGGGAAGATAAAACTAGAAATCTTACTTTACATGTATAATGTGAATGAATGAGCACTGGTTTCATAGTCATTAAAGAGAAGAAATTTGAACTTACAACTAAGTTATCAATTATTTTGATACATAAGTAAAACCCCAAGAGTAACAATACGAAATAGTTTTACTAAAAACATAAAGAAACCTGATGTCAGTAAAAAAAGGTTTAACTTATTTTTGATGGACCGATGCTTGAATATTC
This sequence comes from Dreissena polymorpha, assembly GCF_020536995.1. Classification (NCBI taxonomy): domain Eukaryota; kingdom Metazoa; phylum Mollusca; class Bivalvia; order Myida; family Dreissenidae; genus Dreissena; species Dreissena polymorpha. The sequence continues at coordinate 128,591,420 of NC_068357.1, read as the reverse complement.
GAGGGGTGTACTCACTTAATGCCATTGATTCGACCACTCAGCATCGTTGACAGTGATGGCCCTTCGAGATCGTTGACGAAAGACTTCTGTGCCATTGCTAAATATTCTCTCAGGGAGTACGAATTTTTTCTCCATAAAGTGGACTTTCCTGTGCTCGAAACTCTTCAGCTTTAAATAAAAGATATACATAAATAGATAAATACATGAATACATAAATACATAAATACATTAATTAATTAATTAATTAATTAATTAATTAATACAACTTCAAACGAAATCAAACAATGTTGTACGATATTCTTAGACAATCTGATTATTTATGTCACACGGACTTCAAATTGCATCTTGAACAGAGTAATAAAATTGAAAAATAGTAATAAACATAAACACCCGGAGTCTGTCCGCGTTTGTGCTTATAGCCCTGACTAGTAAGATACAGAAGTATTGAAATATTCAACGCGTGTAGACAAACGAACATCTTCAGACGAAAACAAGTCAGATCATTAAATGATAAAGGGAGGGAGACAGGTGAAGTTGAAGAGGATGAGCAATTGATGATTACTTTTGTATATTCACAGTGGACGCATCCTATGTAGTTAGATAACAGCAGTAGTATCAGATCAACAATTTTAAGGGACGGGTTTACCGATTTCAAAGTTTATTTCAAGTAACAGTAAGTAGAAGCCATTAGTAAAACTGCTTGTATGTTTCGCGCTTCTGGTCACGATAACGAGTGCACACATACTGAGCTAGTTTTTAAGTGGCTTATAAATATATAATATACAACTGAAGTATCATATCATAATTCAAACAGATAATGTGTTTGAAATTCAAACAAATGATGTGTTTGTAATTCAAACAAATAATGCCCATGTTATTCAATCAAATAATAGTCAATGAATTTTGAAAGACAAAAACCAATACAGATCTCAAGGATTTAAATAGAATAACATCAGGTAATAAAAGTGCCATTTTCAAAGAATATGCATTATTGTATTACTTATATAAAAGCCATATTATTACTTAAAACACTGTTGACTATGATATGTACTTGACTTTTGTCGAATCATTGAATGTATAAACAATCAACCAATTTAGAATGTACACAAACATTACATGATTATTTCGTTGTGTTTGCCTATATTGGGTATGTTTTCCATTGAAGAGTAATGATTCGTGATTTTGAACTAAAATGGTGTCTCGCTGAAACATATTCTTTAATTCTATGCATAGCAACAGGTGCAAGACGAACGTTTTTAAACAACACTTGTTGTTTTTCTAACATAAATAACTTTATAGGGTTTTTAAGGAATCATCGTTTTTTTTTTCACATATTTGAAAAAAGATCACCAAACACCAGGTGCGAAATGACACTATCGACGTAGACATATTCCGAAAATACTATTTCATTTATAAGAAATGGTTGTTTTAATTAGAGAAAATTATAAGGCAATGCAATGCTAAACAATTGAATAAACTGTAGTATTTCTGTTGGCCTCGTTATTATTGTGACAAAACAAGGTAACTGATTCTAGCTCAGGTTGAGCAATTTCTTTGATTGTTTTTCTTTCTCAAATTATATTTTAAAATTATGATGGCGCTCTTTTATTCCGTTGTTTAAATGCATAAGTTTAAAAAAAAAAAGAATTTTAATAAATGAAAAAATCAATAAGTAAGTCCCTTTTATTCACGATTATCAAAATGGCTTTATCAAAGAAATTTTGATATAGGCGATCAAAAGGCATACTTTATGACAAACATAATTCATCAGACACAGAGTTTGTAATTTTTTCAACTATATATGATTGAAAATTGTCAATATGTGGCTGTATTACTGATTAATCGTTAAGGCCACTCAGCCCACGAAAACAACTGAGCGAAGAGACAGGACAAATAGGAAAATAGTTTTTATATGGCAAGAAATCCAAATAATCTTTACAGACGTTTTACGTAAAAACTTATTTCACCTTCTTGTCGCTTCCTTTAAGTCTATTAACATCGATTTCCAAAGGGGTAGCGGACTTCTGCTTTGCACCAACCACTCTGAACTCGTAGAAACTACGCACTTCCTGAAATGTTTGAAGAAAAGTTCTATGTTTACAATGTTTAACCATGATTACATGGTGAAAATGATTATTATGATTTATATTATTATAATTATGATAATGAAGATGATAAAGATGACAAAGATAATGAAGATGATGAAGAAAAAAAGGTTATAAAGATGATGAAGATGAAGAAGATGATGATAATGATGAGGAGGAGGAGAAAGAGGACGACGACAATGGTGATGATAGAAATTCAAGGGTTATATATTGACACTTAAACTTGGAAAAAAAATCCATGCTAATATATTACTGCAATTTGCTTAACAGACTTTAAATATGCTCATCACTGGAAGATGGCTATAGTAAACCGACAACCAAACGGCCAATTTGTACAAAAGCAAATTAAATGTATAACTAACATAAAGAGTCTGTAGATAATTATAAAACCGAATCTCTATTTAAATTTTTTAACTCGGGAAGAAGTTTTAATTACGTAAATCTATCTATTTTACGGTTACAAATTAAACAAGCCAGCATATTCGTTAAGCTGATATATTAACAGAACGTATGCAAACACTTTGAGGTACATCTTACATGCCGCAGGAATCGCAGATTGTTGTTGTTTCCAAATTGTTAAGCCTCTTCAACAGTGCCGTCGTATTCGATAAGAACTTTGTCCGTGTTATTGTCTTGCTTGACTTGTCTTGGAGCTTTATTTATTTGGATGTTTAATCCATTAATGCACAATATTGCCACAGAAAGAACAAATAAATGCCGTGAATACTGCATTTGTTATGATTGTCGTAAAAAAAATTACATTTTAATTGAAAATTTACAACTGAAATCGTTATAAACTTTTCCCCACGATACTAACCCGCAATAAGGATCAATAATTCTTTAATTATGTATATACTTGCGTCAGTTTTTGCAAAAGAATTTGAAATTGTTTAACAATCCGACAGAAGTAATTAGACATGTACTTGCTGTCATCAAATCGCTTGATTTGTTTCGCAAGAAGAAAGACATTGCCCACACTGCCTTATAACTCGATGAATTTTTAATAAAGAACGACGAAGACTGTGCCAACGAGCTGTAAGTAATACGAGGATCTACGTACTCACTGTCCATTAACTATGTCATACAAGCATAATTAATATTTATCGCGGTTTCTCTCTCTCTCTGTCTCTGTCTCTGTCTCTCTCTCTCTCTCTCTCTCTCTCTCTCTCTCTCTCTCTCTCTCTCTCTCTCTCTGTCTCTGTCTCTGTCTCTCTGTCTCTGTCTCTGTCTCTGTCTCTCTCTCTCTCTCTCTCTCTCTCTCTCTCTCTCTCTCTCTCTCTCTCTCTCTCTCTCTCTCTCTCTCTCTCTCTCTCTCTATATATATATATATATATGGGAACAAAACGATCAATTCCTACCTCACAATCGTCTATCAAAAATCAATACGTTTGAAGACAGAGCTCCCTATCTTAATAATGTTAATAAATAAAAAACAAAATACCCATTTGATTAAATTATTAGATCCTATATTGAGATTCATTATAAAATAAAGATCAATAGTGTTTAAAAACGCCACGAGCTTAGCAAAGCTTTGTAACGCTCTATATTTCAAAATCACAAAATGGATCCAATAGCTGAAGGCACAGTGTATGTAAAATCTTATTAGCTTTAATTTACTGACTGCATTTGTACACCCGTTCAAGTACTATTAGATAGCTCGGTATTTGTCTCGTATCATATTGCAACACATAAGGAATATTGGCCAAGTTGATCATACTAGTAAAGGCTTGTCAATCTAATAGCTATAAGTCCGACATACAATTATTAAATTAATATAACACACTATGGAACACCTGGGGTGTCTTTTGAAGATCTTTAAATAATTTAAAGTATCACTACAATGATGTCTGATTGTATGACATGATACATGTATGAGCTTATCATAGTATGATGGGTGCTTATCATAGTATGGTGCAAGGTTGATCATTTATGATGTGTGATCCATTTTGTAATATGTCTTTGAGTATTTATCATAATATAAAGTTTTTGCACTAGAACTGTGTGGGATTGTAACAGTATGATGAGTGCGTGTAAATGCCAAGAAAAGCGTTTATCATTCTTTGAAGATTGTTTGTAAAACTATGCTGCAAGTTTATAAATAATTACGGCATGCGATTATATTTTAATGACATGATTTGTGTTTGTAGTGATTTTCTTCTATGTTTGATATAGTATGCTGCGTGTTAAAATTTTAATATTGAATGTTTAAATTGCTTTTCAGTTTGTAAAGGTATGAAATGTTTTTAATATGGAATGCTATGTGTTAAACATGGTATGTTGCGTGTTTGCAACGGTATGCCGTTTGTTCAATATAGGATGTACTTGTATTGTTTGCTTTACATAATGTTTGCTGTTTACATGGTATGCTGTGACTTAAATATGCTGTTTGATTATAGAAGTTTTATGTGAGTTTATTTTCGAGTGCAGTGTTCTTATGACAGTGCGCTCTAGTTTTAGCAATACTTATATTGGTTTGACTCGCGAAGAATGATGATCGCTTAACTCTCTATACCACTGGGGGCTGACGAGGTCAAAGCGTAGTCCGTTTCGCTACGAAGTCGGGTATATGTTTTACTACAAAAACAGTGTGTATATACATATGACATCGAATAACGGATTCGTGGAAATTTGTGTTTAAAACAGATAAGATTCTGCTTTTGTAATAACAAAACTCTGAATTTAAGCACAATGACATTGCATAGGTCTGTTACATCAAATTATGATTCAACATGTGTCTGGTTTATGCGTTAAACATAAAATATTCCGCTGATTAATCAAACCAAAGTCAAGTTTCAATTTAAAAAAAGCAATTAAGGTTTTCAACTATGTTTGATTGACACAATTTTACAATTTCCATATTGATGTATGTATCGTTAAGCCACTGGTGTGTTTAGAAATGTGTAGGGTGACCCAGTTATCAGAAATAAAGGCTAAATAGTATTATTATGTATGTTAATGTCTCTGACAGTATACATATATGCCTCGCTACGACAACGCTTTAGCGTGTATGCGTTTCGCACAGAAGACGTATTCGTTATCTCTAAAAGTCGAAAAAAAAAAGTGTTTTTTTTAATACAGAGTCATGGAGTGGCTGGATGTTTCTTTTGAGGAAGAGGTAGTAAAACGACACAACATTATCCGAAGCGCACAGTCGACATGGTAATGCATATTATTATGATATAATTAAATTCACGACTAGGCAAAAGAAAACGATCAAAATCGAAAATCCATATATAAGACGACAGTTGAGAGTCGAGAACCTAATGTGGGAGCAGTGGTCTAATGGTAGGACGCTGGCTTAGGGATCGAGAGGTCCCGGGTTCCAATCCCGCCCTGACCGCTGGAATTTCCTTGAGCAAGAAATTTATCCCACAACTGCTCCTCTCCACCCAGTTGTATAAATGGGTACCTGTGAGGGAAATAAGCCAATGTGCCGTGGCTGCATACTGCGCCAAGATGTTAACGGACGACTTATGACCCAGTGATCAGGGAAAAACTGTAAAGCGCCTTTGAACGCACATCTCGAGTATGAAAAGGGCGCTATATAAATGTGGTATAAAAGAAAATGTCGTCGGTCTCAATAAAAATCACGCATCTTCACCTTGTGATAATCCCTTATACGTTCTTTTGGATAGAGACCGGCGATAGGTTTTTAGCATACGGTATTCTTTATCAAATAACATTCGATGCTCGTTATGTCCAACTCGCTTATCTCGAAACTCTGTTTATGTCAAAGTCAATTCCATGTCCCAACCTCGTTCCTTCTTTATCTCATACGGATTTTGATTTTTACATTGAATATATCAACGCGATTTTCTTGACAATCGGTTATCGCCAACATATTTTGAGATGAATTTCATGTTCGTATACATGATTTTACCTGTAACATCAATACCTGTAACTGCCGTAAGGAATGGAAAGTAGGACCCCAATTGCACAAATCCGCAATTTCATAATCAATGTATTGTTGTAAAGGTGTGGCAGTGGGTTTCTGTCACAGGTTATTGTTTACGGCGTACATGACGGCCGGTTGATTTACCTCGTGTTACAATGCGGTTTAGGTCCAGTTTCACTATGATGCCGGCGGAGCCCAACCGGGATGATCCGATGCTCCACCGGGATGAACCGTGGACGACCGGGGACAACCCGGGCTCCACCGGGAAAATATTAAAATGTTTAATACCTCCGGGATGAACCGGGAGTCACCTGGAAGGACCGGAAACGACCGGCGTGGCACTGGAAATAACCGGGACTGCACCGGGGACAACCGGAACGGTACCGTATCTCTACCGGGGCCCAAACAGACCCCGGAAAAGCTACAGGGAGCCTGGTGAATGACGACAGAGTCCCGGTATAGCTACGTTACATAAGTAAACCGGCGCTCTTCCCGATGCAGTCCCGGTTGTTTCCAGTGCCAAGCCGGTCGTTGCCGGTCCGTACCTGTGACTCCCGGTTGATCCCGGAGGTATTAAACATTTTAATACTTTCCCGGTGGAGCCCCGGTTGTCTCCGGTTAAACCGGGGCGTTGCCGCAGCTCTGCCGGGGTCTGATGCCAGTATGGCCCCGTTGAGTGCCGGCGTAGTGACGGTATATGTATGATGAAATGGCAGTCTGCAGTAACTGCAAACTGCGTGTGATATGTCCCGAAAAGGATACAGAGACTTCGTTTAGTAACCTATGCATTATATTTGTACTTCGTAGCAAAACCAATACATACTCTGTGCGAAACCTATACAGAAAAGCGATTTGTAATTTCCTTCGAAACAAAACATTTGCATAATTAAAATGCATGTGCGTAACCTGTTTTGTACTTTAAAATGTGTAATGTACAATGAATCAAAGTAACATGTAGTTTTATTTAATTTAAGTTACCGTAATTGGCTATTTTTACATAATAAACACCTAATGCATTGCTTCAAATCAAAATATGTCGATTTTAGCTCAAAATAAATGTAAAGGTTGCAACTACGCACATGTGTTATTAGTTTGTTATTAAAAATAAGTACCTACCATTACTGGATGTTCCGTTCTCTAATCCGTAAATACCAGAAAAGATGAAACTCGCCTGATTAAGTAGTGTATGTACAAAATGTTTTCGTAGTAAAACATATACCCGACTTCGTAGCGAAACGGACTACGCTTTGACCTCGTCAGTCCCCAGTGTATACTGCTTCTTAATATCATTTTTATTCGGAACACTCGGTATTGATCGAAATTCGGGGAAAGGTTATTCTGCATTATAATTTAAGCTGAAAAATGCTATGGGACCTGCTAATTAACGTTTTGCTATTTCATTTGATCGCGTGTCGCTCTTTCATTATTGCTTTTTAATCTGTATACATTTGTGTGATTTCTGAAATTATATAAAACGGTGGTGTAATGTTTATTATAAAAAAGTATACCGGCTGATATAGTGTGTTGATAGCTGTCAGAAATATTCCCAATACAATTTGATTACCGTCGAGAAGACCCACTCAGTTGTAACATTTAAATAATTGGTTTAAACACGATAGAAGTAAAGCCGTAAACCGCTGTTAATATTCTCTTCTGAGCACAACGTTATCCTTATCAATTTGTTCAATATAGAATATAGAGTGGAAATACAATAACTTTAAACGACAAAACAAAAGGAAATCAAAATCTGTATTGTATGAAATACAAAATATATGTTTTTCTTATGAAATGTAACAGCACTTTTTCAAAAAATACTTCGGTTAATTGAATAGTTTAAAAAGTATGGTTCTATCTTAAATAAATGTGTTAAAGTTATTGATTATATGTTATTGGTATGAATTATTTTAAATCAAGCGTATTTTCAAAATGTGTTTTAGATTAAGTAAAACAATTGAATTAAAAATGCGCCAGAATGCAATCCCGGTCTTTGTTAAAACAGTAAATTAAATAGGGAACGAAATAAAAACTAAATTGAGTTTGGATTGCTAATCGCTGGCATAGTAACCGTGGTGAACAAGCCGGACAGTCCTGAAATAGCTATATTGAGACGTCGTAAATATATCACAGTACATGCAAGATATGATAGTACTGTTAAACGTATCGCTTTCAGGCGATCCTCTTCAGACTGTCCGGTGTTTGTTCTTGCGCTGTTCAACTAGACGACCCGTAATTATACATTCCCACAATCCCGGCGTATTTGAGGTTGGTTGATTGTCGCATGATACCGCAAAGATCGGGTTGCCTCCTGACTTTTGCCAACGCCGTAAAACCAAATCGAATTTCTTTTAAGCGAATAGCTGGAAATTGCAACTGTGAATCTAGTGATTTGATTAGGAAGGAAATCTGGGACACATTCCGGATCCCATGTACAATGAAGCATCAGCTTCGGAAGGACCTTAGAAATATTTCGTAACACACACGCGGAAAAGATATACATTTAGTGGTCATTGCTTCAGCAGACGCCCGAAGGAAAGAAACACTGCTGACGCATATAGTCTGATTTGATCATTATATGTATTGAAACAAATCCATTGCTTTAACAGTTTTACCATAAGATTTAATCTTAGTTTGTTGCAATGTACAATGTCACTTAAATATTTACAGTCATCTGTACTGCATCTTTTTTTAAGCAAAGTCTCAAATCTTGACTGTTGAAGACTTTAATATATTAACGTTCAGTCTTAGGTATTGCACTTTTAAAGCCCACTATTCGATTTTTTATTATGTGTTTTACAAACAGTACAATTAACATAAGCATTTGTTGACTAAATCAAAATATCAGGCATACTTTGAAAAGTGGTTCCGGAATCATGAACGCTTGAATGCATTTTCCAATAAATGTCTAAAACTCATTTTATAACACTAATACATATTCAACTCAACAATATTATTCCAATAGTCAGGTGAAAGCAATAGGTTAAAAAATAATACGAGAAAATCTGTGTTGAAAATGTACTATGTACACAAATATTTTCACTGCGGGGAATCACGTGGTTTTATTTTGATATGGAACACGGAAATTGGCGGCGTCATTGTCTCGGTAAGAGTATTATGTTTTTTTACTGTACCTAAATGTGTGATTTTAACTTGCTAAGATGTAGCCTATCATATGCGGAATCAAATTCCGCGTGTAATGGTACCTTACATTTCATGTATAACTGAGTAATTTTCTCGCTTACTCTTTGAATTCGAACACATGCGAATGCATGACAGTGATAGTTTTCACGGATTTAAATAATATTTTGATAAATATCGACATTCCTCAAATCCTTTTCTTTTTAAATATATACCAGGTTTTCTTTACATTACAAACAAATTGTCTGAGAGTCTGAAAACATCGCAGTTTCTGCATAATAAATCAAAAAACAAAAATGATATGTTTCACGGAATACAAATTTATTATATGTTTCACGTTAATTGTATGATATGTTTCACGTATTGTCTAAAGGCGAAACATAAAACGTCGGATATTTTCTCAGTTACTAGTATATGTTTTAGCACTTAGTACCAGTAAAGCCCAGGACAAAGTGCGGTTAGGTTAACTCGCAGTCGTGATACGTATGATCGACCATGTTTTGAAAATGGCGTAAACTCTAACACATAAATTCACCGCGACCCTCTCTTCACTTAACTGAAGTTTTATCTCAATAATGGAATATCTAACCTTAGTGCATTGTGTTTAATTTGCGTATTATGCTTACTTTTCGCAGATGTCTTTCCTACCGCACGAGCCGCTCGCACTTCTACAACCTTGCAGAAGAGTCCGAGGAAATATATTTGAGCCACCAGGTTAATGCAGAATCTGCGTAGAGGAAACAAAGATCAAAAGGGAAGAAAGAAGATGGGCAAAATGTCTTCCTCAATGACGTCTTTACAGCTCGGGTCCTTCGGTTTACGTTAGGAAACGCGCGAATAAATCCTACCATCTGACAAGATGGGCATAAATTAACGAAAATAAAAGACAGTATGGCAGAAGAAATAATTTTGATCTGACAATTTTGAAAAACGGCAGTTTGCTTTACAAATTAAAAGTTAAAACTATTCAAAATCAGGGTACAATTAATTCACATATTGTTTGTCATTCCTACGTCTTATATAAGCGTTGTTTAAGTTATTATCACATGCTATAGAGTTTGAGACATAGCCGCCGATGCAGCATATTGACTGAAGTCTAAGAAGTGTGTTGTGAATATTCATCCAAATGGTGAACAGATTTTCAATTTAATGCTGGTATGTTATAATATATTTTGTTGCATACAAACGAATTCTGTAACATTGTCATGTACACAATATGCAAGATTAAATTCTATACGTTCAAAAGAGTGTGGGCTAAGTTAAGCTGTTCAAATGTAAACTGCCGCCGTAACTTGGATGTCTTATAAATTGCTGTTTCTAAATGATTGTACAATAACAAAACGCTATTTTGCTTTATTTATTTCAAAACAATAATAGGAAACATGGATTTGCGTTTATGTGTTCACTAATCAGTAATATCACGGATAATTAAATTAAATCACAGTGTTAATCATGATAACAAAGAACAACAAAATCACCATAATCACATTCAAAAACTATAAACAAAAGCGTATCACTCTCCCTGAGGATAATCATCACGATATGGCTGTGTACAAATTGCATCTATACGATCAATTGAAATGTCAAAATTTGTTGCAGTTTCTTAAGCTGATGGCGTATTATTATTACTTGCAATTGCATTCGTATTTCCTTTTTATCATGTTTGCATTTCGGATGCCTATACAAATTCGGCTTGTGAGTGTATGTCTTTCCGCATTTGCAAACATGATTCGTGGCCCCAAGATGCATAGTCATGTGATCATCATATTGGTCTCTCCTACTCTCCTATTCATTTGATGCCCGCATGTGTCACATTTAAACGTCGCTTCTTTATGATGTGTCATGTACGTTCTTATGTCTGCCATTATTGCGAATGACCTCCCACATGTCTCGCACGCAAAATCTTTAGTTTCGTTATGTGCTGCGCACCTACATGAAAGCAAAGACCAGTGTGCATAAGAAAACATACAAGAAAAAACAAAAGATCTACACGGTAGACTTTGGTGCCTCACATTCCTGTAGTTCAATACAAAACATTACTGTGTTTCCATTAAACAACTGGCCAAGTATTTCATATTTTATCGGGTGACTTGACGTTTTATGACGCAAAAAAAATAGTAGATTTAACTTGATCCAATGCGAATGTTTTTAAACTTTTACCATTCTAGAAGATACGCAATTTGTCGCATCCGCCACTAAAAACGGTGCAACGAAGTTTGAGTATTGTCTTGAAACTAATGTCCCGGCATGAAATTGATCCATCTTAATATGCCAAACGTATTTTGATCATAAATGACAAAACACAATCGAATAAACCTGGTGATTTTGGTTTTCTTTTTCGAAAATGCTTCGTACCAATTGAGTATACATTCCGTGCGTTGTCAATGTGTATGTACATTTCTCAAGAGCCATCATCAGCAATTGCAAGAATGGTAACGCAAATATTTTACCGATTTCGAAATAATTTTGGTTGCAATGTGTCGGAATAATCGGCTATACGCAGTTATAAAATATAATTTGTGGGGGGGGGGGGAATAGTCATCTGTGCTTAAATACACAATGTTTTTCTCACTTACATTTCTGAAAATGCCTTATATTCACAATACCATCTTACATGTGTCTTGTTAAATTAGCTTTGTTGTAGAACATCCGTCCACAACATTTGTATGGCGCTACCCCCGTATGTTTTCTCTCATGATCTCTTAACCCTGAGGCACTTTGAAAAGCATTGCCGCAAATTCGACACAACCAAAGTCTGAAAATAAATATTTACCTAGCTCTTTAACAATTGTTACGTGAAACATATCATACACATTTTATTCCGTGAAACATATCATTTTTTATTTACGCGTATATTTATTTACATATTAAGTGGTAAGCCGTCCAGAATATCATACATATTCCAAATTATGTTTCTCAAATTTCCCATGCAATAATATGATATGACCTATGTTTATTTTATGAAATATATGACACAATGTCTTTATTCTGTGAAAACTATCATTTTAAATAATTCACTTTGAAATTAATTGAAAGGGTACATGAGAAAAGTAGGTAGTTAATTTATAAAAGTAAGATATCATTGAACGCGGATTTCGATTCCGCATATGATAAGCTACATCATTTCAAACTAATATCTCGAATTTAAGTACGAGAAGCAAAAAAGTTACTCTTACCGAGACAATGACGCCGCCATTTTCCGTGTTCCATATCAAATTAAAACCACGTGATTCCCCGCAGTGATTTTGCTAAAATAGGTTTTCATGTTAACGTAATACCACATATATCCGTCTACACGCTCTAGTTCCGTTTAAAAGCAAACCAAATTTAGTATGAGCTAGCTATGGTCGATTAAAAATATTGTCACGCGAATTCAAATATGCTGGTGGATAAGTAGGAATTATATTTTTCACAATATTCAATTGCTCTTCTTGTGCAAAACATATCTATAATCTGTTATTATTTTGTGTAGCAAAAATAAAATAAAACACGTATTGAATGGATCCAAATTTAACTTTATTTGAAAAGGTACTTTCATGGGAGTTTCAGAAAAAAAGTACCTGAGCTCAATTTTCAATATTTCGTAGCAGTTGGTTTATTGTGCTCTATATGATTTCGTTCATTGCAGGCATTAAATAGATGAAAGAACAAATACAAACAAAAACAATTCAAGTATGCAACCAAGAATGCATGTATTACTTTTGAACCAGCAAAGCGGTATTCCAACCTAGGAATTTCCTAGACAATTATAAGTTTCTTTATTGATAATAATCAATCAAAAATAAGAAGCGGTTGTAACAATTTTCGTCGATAATTATGAACATTTCTTTATTAGCGCTTATTTCAGATTGCTTAATGGTGGAGTTATCGTTAGTTCATAGTAATTATTAAAACCCAAATTAAGAAAATCCGTGAAAAAGTGTTTTCAAAATGACATATTTTCTTTATTGTTTACGGCAAAAGTAGAGTTCTTAAAAAGTGGAATGTCCCTCGGGGTATTCTTTTTTCAAGGACATATAATTAGTAATAATATGTAATTATGTTATAAGGTTATTTACAAATATGCTGCCAAAGGGCTATTGAAAATAATAGTAACTGGATGTTTTAGACAGGGTGTTTAGCATAACATAATTATTTCTTCACGTAAATGTGTCGACCACAAACCATGTTAGCAGTATACTGCTGTGCGTATGTATTAAGTGAGTCAACATATTATTTTAATACATGCTTGAAGGAAGAAAAATATTTGAAAACTGGTAAAGGAACGTTCACGGCATAACTATGAAATCGATTTTTCAGCCTAAAACAGCTTAACGTGAAATGTTTTGTTGAGGAATAAATGTGTTTGCATTGTTACGTCAATCAAAACGTATTGTGTTTATGCGTGCGTTTGTGTGGGAGCTAAAACGAGTTGTATGTTGTATGATAATTTTTTAACGAAAAGACAAACCTATTTGGTTTATGCGAACCTTTTATTTAAATGATTATTGAATGTGCAACTGTATATTCAGTAATTACTTAGCACATAGATGTTCTACTTGTTGACTGCCGTCTCAAAACAACGATGTTGAAACGTCTTCAACAACTCGTTTGTTATGTTACAAGTGAGTACACGTAATAAATGGGCTTCATCATGATTGAACCTAACAGCTATACGACGAATGCTTACACTGCACTTAATTTAATGATCAAATCGCGAAATCAGTTGCGATACGAATGTTAACGATTCGACGAGGGAGAAAAACAACATTGAAGTTGTGCTGAATATATGCAAATTATTGGTAAAATAATATCAACACTGGGTTAATTTAACTAGTCTTAAAATGTGGTATGGTATTCGCAATCGCTTCATTACAACTGTTACATAAAAAGAAATCGATTGATTTTACATGTTAATATGTATATTTACTTACAAATAGATTATGTATCTTTGAGGTGTCTATAGAACGCTACCACGTTGGGGATCGGAACGAACCCGTGACCTCCCGGTTGCTAGGTATTTACCATATCTACTATGCTACGGCGACTTATGTACCGAAATGGACAGAAGCGTTAACACATGTATCTCAAGCCAAATCTTGTCGGAGGACATGCATGAAAACTTATGCTCAGTATTAGACATCACAGCTCTTCACGTTTTTGAGTTGTTCTCGTTTTAAAAAGGCTTTGATAGAATAAAAGAGACATGTTTTATGTATGCATTCACAGTTAATAGGAATTTGTCTCCAGAGCAAGCTCTTGCATATGAGTTTCTAATAAATTAACGCATTTTTCTTTATGATCCTATCTAGTTAAAAAAAAAATATATTTTATAGAATCTTATCTATTATAAGTATACTATCATGATTTAGGTCTTACTGTTTATGTTGATTTAACGAATGATCATATGAGTTTGGGTTTGAAAATGTTGCTTAAACGCAGGGGAGAACGTATTTATAAACCACTCGGAAACCCCAACAAAAACATATTGCGGACTCGCCGATGATCGATTTTTCCGACCTCACATACCTCGTGTTCATTGTAAGATACATCCGGTAGAATAGAATCTTGCTTGTTGAGACATTTAGCCGGCCCGGCCTTGAGGTCATTTGTATATCTTATGATTGTTTGAAGATAGCTTTAAATAGTAGCATTTTGTGTTATCTGATCAACTCCAACATGTCGTATCGTCCTTTCTTACTGTTAGTTTAGTTCGTTCATAACCAGCTTTCATTTCTTGCCTTGGATTGGCATTCTATAAGTCTGACATAGCTACTGGAGTGCGAGTCCGTCCTTGAGCCTTTTCGGGTGATGGCTTCAAAAAACCGTTAGACGTCGATATAGCGCTGAGCTAGTGTATTGAATTTAAAAAGTCAAATAAAGTCGAAATACTTTGAGGGCCAGGCATTAATTAACGTGTGAATGAACTCAACGTAGAGAACGTTTGGTCGCAGTGCAGCCCAGGACCAAATGAGTTGTATAAAACTCACCATGAACTTGTGAGGAGGCCGTGACGTCGTCAATGGTCGCCGCGTGGACGCAGATGGATTGCAGTAGTAACGCATTGAACACGCAAATAAATTGGTGAGAACATTGCGTTCCCATTCATGGATCAATTTACAAGACCTCCGGCTTACTGGCTGACGGGAAAGGATTTCTTTAATTTAAAAAGGCGTTTTGACTGCTATAATGATGGTTTATCTAGCGCAATTTGAATAGCACTGAAATACACATCCGAGGGCTGTCGGATTGATCCCTTGACCGACCACATTACGTTTGTGGAGTTGGGTCTTGCAGTCCTTTCTTCGCCCCCCCCCCCCCGAATCTTTTATTCAAATCAATTGTCAGTTACTGGCATATGTATACGAACTTAGTACTGGTGACCCAGCTATCAAGCGAAATGTGTGAATTGATTTACTGACTGCCTTGATAGAAATGAAATACTGTTACAAACGGGAAACACATCAACAAAATAAATAGTTTTCCGAAAACCGACTGTTTGGCTGTAACAAAGCCGACATTCAAGTGTGACGGGATATAGCTACACACTATACACCACAGCAAATTGGAAGCATATAGCAACGCATATAACAATTGACATTGAGGTAATCCTTCCATGTTCTAGCAATACCTCTCAACCTGTCTAATAAGCATTTTAAAAAACATTTTTACAAAAGTCCTTATGGGTTTTACTTTTCTTGATTAGTTCATACGTGTTTTTCAGCAAAAATCATTGTTTCTCGAACGGATCCGACGATTATATCAATGCCAAGTCCTATTTTGTCCATACGACCCAAGATTGTAAACAATCAGCACGGGGAGAATCTATGTATTATAAGCCGTATGCACGATTCGAAATCCTACATGCTGTCAAATCTATAACTAAATCATCGCGTTATGTGCACACACCTTTTTTCATTAAAAAAAACGTTTTATAATAACATTCAAATAGGGAAATCTACAATTAAAGCACGCAAGTGAACGTGTAATACTACTAATCCATTAATACCACGGAAAGCGCATATTTTTTTCCCTCACATGAACAAGCTTTCATAACTGTATTAAGACATTTCCATATTGTTTAAAACAAACTGAATTTGATTTTTACGGCTGATTATAATGACAAGTAGATAATTAACAGAAACAAAGTTTAACGCGGTTTCCAATCTACGATTTTACAGAAAACGCATTTTTACAAAACTAGAAATAAAAACCCATGTAATTATGTTGCTGTTGTTTTAAAATATGTAGAAATTGATTTGGAAAACGGTTTACATGAATAATACTATTTCAAAGTTAAAATTTGTAAAAGGGCTTGCGAACTTTGGCACAACCACGGTAGCTTTTGGATTTTCCCCCGATCGCTGCACAACTTTTACAATATTATTGTTTAAATACTTTCAAATGTTGTTGTACTGCAGCAGTAGCTTTTATTCAGGAAAGCTGCCTGCTGGAAGCTTTTTCCGCAATCGGAATCGGACATTCTAATTTCTTTTTAATTGAATTAACTTTCTAGTTCCTTGTTCATCATACAAATATTCCGGTAAGTGACCATGATATATTTCATGCAAAAACAACGACAAGACCACACGCATTTTTTTATTTGTTACGAAATCACAACAAAACACACTTTTTTTATAATAGACATAAAAAAGATTAAATCTACATCAATAACTTTGTTTATAAACAACCGTTGACTCATTAAAAATCGCAACATCTCTTATGCATTCAAGTTTGTAAAGACTAACATCAAACATAGAGATTCGTGCCCATTTAAATTGGTGGGTATGTACGATTTTGTCAAATATTTATGAATTTATATAAAAATGTGAAAACAACTTAGTATACATATATTTCAATATAAATTAAAATAAAATTAAAGAAGAACATGTGTCGAAAAAATGCGAAATAAGCCAGATATTTAATTCTGAAATTGAAAATAACTGTACAGTGGAATTCGCCAGTATGTATGTACGATGTGAATCTAAATTTAGTTTTACGGATCATTTTAAGTTTCTGCAACGTTATCTATTCATACGACACACGAACACTAACACTGATCCTTATTAAAAGACGAATGCTTTGATTATTGTAGGAAAATATGTACGAAATATCTTCGTCAAAATCGGCTCGGGAGCTAATTTGTATTTGCTGCATTTTATGAAATTCGTCTTCGATGTATATTTTTCCTTGCCTATTTTGTTTTATTGTAACATATTTTATCAATATATTACAATTTAACACATAAATAAAAATCGTGCATACCCACTTCAAGATAATGCGTTTGTGCAAAGAAGTATGTCAAACAAATAACAGACACACACAGAGACATATTTGTGCTTAAATAAAATCACACAGCACAAATGTCCCAATCAAGTGTATTTCTAGATGTTT
The DNA here is from genome assembly GCF_020536995.1 of Dreissena polymorpha. Classification (NCBI taxonomy): domain Eukaryota; kingdom Metazoa; phylum Mollusca; class Bivalvia; order Myida; family Dreissenidae; genus Dreissena; species Dreissena polymorpha. The sequence goes on along the minus strand of NC_068357.1, from coordinate 128,573,912 downwards.
TGTACAAATGGCAAAAGAGCTTAATTTTAACCAGTACCATTCCTTTTTGTGCAATATGAATTCTATACTCACTGCACGTTTAATTGGCGGAAGGTGGAATGTGGTACCAATTCCGTGCAAATAGAGCCACAAGTCAAAGTATCGGCATAGCCTCCAGTATTACACACACCTAGACCAGCACTATGTCAATACAAAGAATTTGTCAAACCAGCATTACTTCGAGCATCATTTTTGTTAGAGGGTTGTATCTTCACTTTACCAATCTTCTGCCATCTGACGTAAATCACTATCCAACAATTAACGAGGCTACGACAGAGCCGACGATGATTCCGACAGTTAGGCCAGTGGCCATGGCTGAGGACTCTGTGCGTAATAAATAAGCATAACATGTTGTAATAACAGACTAAATTGATAAATGCACATAATATGGTGCAAGAATCGGCGAAGGCGTACAAACAGATCGTCAGTGAAGAAGTACCACATAACATCACATACTACAAATGTACACAACAAAACTGTGTGTATACATGAGCACATGTGCGGAACACAGATCAACGTTGTAAATATACAGAACATTGTATTTAAAAATTGGAAAAGCACCGCGTAAAAGCCACAGTACATAACAGATAATTAAACAATATCGCCATGTGCTGTGGTGAACGCAAGATATGTTGAGCTGTACACTGTTTCTGATTTACGAAATACATTAACATTATTCGGAAACTATTGACTCGAATAGATAATACAGCGTAAGAGTAGCTATCCATGTCGATAGTACACTGTAGAAGAAATTGTTCATGATGATAGCAAAGTGCATAAGTAAATATATACTTGAATTTACAGCAGAAGAATCAAAAGCAATGACATACGAAAAAATGCGATACAAATAGACTAATCCCGGAAAAGCACGAGTTTAGAAAACCCCACTAATCATCCCGATACAAACAACACTGGTTCATTACATCAACCAATGATAGCTTACTTTAATTAATAACGGTTGATACTGTGTGTGATTTTGAAAGGATTATAAATGGGTCATGTTTATTTGTACCAGCAGATAATGGGTTTTTCCAAAAAGTTGCTTTTTCCGGGATACATATATTTAAAAAAAATGCCGCTTTAATCATGAACATGGAAATCGAATGATTCATAAACAATAACCTTTTCAATAAAAACAATTTATTTAAGTATTAAAAAATGTAAATAAACTCTTGTAAACGTAAACGTTGAATATTTGATATTTCATTAAATAGGGAAAACCCGTCGATTCGCTCCTTTAAACTTGTGGCAAATAGTTATAGAGCCGGGGCTAGGGCATATAGTATTGGCTTTATTTCGCTACGTGGTAGGACCAGACTGATAGAGGCATTCTAATGAAAAAGCTTATTCATTTTCAAAATTTCAATACAGTTTTATGAAATATACATTTTTCAGTACAACTCCTTTGGCGGAAATGCAGATCGATGACGAAGAATTTGAGTTGTCCTTTCTTTGACGAAGAAGAAGAAATCTACGTCAGAATCCGGAACGCGAGATTCCGGATTTAAAGGGGCAAAATACTGCATAATAAATCTGTCCCCCTTGACTTTCGTCTGGATCGCGAGATTTCCGGACTATCGAGATCCGGATAAACACGGAGTCACTGTACATACATACATGGAGCTACTTATTTCAAAATAAATAAGGTCTGAATTTCACAATTACACATGGATAAGGAAAGGTTCACAATAAATAGCTATCAAAATATTAAAGGGACAACACCTGTTTCATTTATGAAATTCATGGTCTTGACCTTTGTTTTATGTTATAAACAATCATTGTGTACGAACCGGTCTTACTGACAATAACGTAGTGACGTCACCATTTATGTATAAAATGATAAACAATCATATAAAGACGAATTACCATGTGAAATATTTAAAGTATTGTATTGAGTATTTCCCAAGATGTAAATAACGGACTTTATATAAAATAAGTAGCCAACCTAACGTTCATCTATGACGTCCGTTTAAACAATATTAGATGCCGTCTTGTTCGATTAAGATCATGTGAAATATGAAAGCTTGTGAATAATATATCTCAGAATATTGAGCGCATACCATGTTTTTAAACTTAATCTTTGATCCAAGTGACTAAGACCTTTTATCTACAAAACCCATATTAAATAGATAATCTTTCTTCTTAAACACAAATCACTTTCGGAAAAATGAAAGATTTTAAATAATTATTGCTCAAAACTTTGAAAGTAAACAAAGTGTGAGCCTGATCCAAGTTTCACGGCAGATTAACCTACGAAAAAATGACAAGGCTCTTTAAATACAAAGGAAATATGTAAGACATACCTGACGGCGCTCCTTCTAATGGGTCTGTGACGGTGCCGTACACTGTAATTTCCCATCCGTAGAGGTTCACGACTGAAACATTATGTAATAGTCGTAGTAGAAGTAGTGATAGTTGTATCAGTAATAATCTCAATAGTAGCATCTGTATTAGTATTATTAGTAATATTATTTGTAGTAGTAGTAGTAGTAGTAGTAATAGTAGTAGTAGTAGAAGTAGTAGTAGCAGTAGTAGTAGTAGTAGAAGAAGAAGTAGTAGTAGTGGTAGTAGTAGTAGTAGTAGTAGTAGTAGTAGTAGTAGTAGTAGTAGTAGTAGTAGTAGTTGTTGTTGTTGTACTTTGGTTTGACAACTGATTATGCATGTACGATGTGATACTAAATTTTGTTTTAGTGCAGATTCGTTCATACGACACAAAGACACAATTTTGATTTAATTTTAATTTTGCAGATAATTGGTCAGTAACCACATTTTAACTAACTCTTTTGACCTGTTAATTATTTTCAGCTCAATTCAACAGTAAAAATGCCCATAATATCACTTTAATTACCGACTAGAGCACTGAATTCTTACCATTTACGTCATAGACATCAAACAGACTTATAATCCATGAGCCTGCGGCGCTTTCACCCCAGAAATGGACCGTCATAAAGGTCCAAGTTATCTCGTTAGCGTCGATGTCATTATCACGATTGCTAACAAAAACAAATTTAAAACAATTATATCATACTGTTAAAGAAAAAAAACACCTGACATAATTGTTTATTCTACCTGATTGTGCAATGATTCATAGTTACCATTAACTACAGAGAGTTTGATTTGATTCAAGGAATTTAAACACAGCGAAATCAAATTTAAAACTGACGTGCAGATCACAATATGCAAACTTATTGGCCAGTAGAAAGTTTGCATGCTATATATTTCATTTTAGTTTAAATTCATATTCACTATACTTGTAAAAAGTGGGACAATACTGTAAAAGCAATATCAAAAGCAGATACAATCACTGAACAATGAAAACAAGATGTGTTTGTGTCCTCACATATATTTGACCTTTGACCTTGAAGGATTACCTTGACATTGACCTTTCACCACTCCCAATGTGCAACTCCATGAGATGCACATGCATGCCAAATATGAAGTTGCCATCTTCAATATTGCAAAAGTAATGGCAAACGTTAAAGTTTGACGATTTTGACCCATATATTTGACTTTTGACCTTGAATGATCTCCTTGACCTTGCATCACTCAAAATGTGCAGCTTCATGAGATACACATGAATGCAAAATATTAAGTTGCTATCTTCAATATTGCAAAAGTTATCGCAAATGTTTAAGTTTGACGCAAACAAACATACCAACAAACAAACAGACAGGGACAAAACAATATGTCCCCCATAATAGACTGGGGGACATATAAAGATATGTGAATTACCTAAGAACGTTTTTTTCAGTTAAGTTGGGCGATTGCAGATTTATAATTGTAGCTCCTCTGTAAGCGGACTGAAAGTTAACTTTGATGGTCACGTGCTCCGTGTAGAGCACTTTACATGCGCTCAGGTCCACTCTATCTGTGATCAGGCCGCTTAATATGTTTGACCTGGAAAAGGATGATACTTAACATCTTTAATGTGAGAATAGTTAAAGTCGTTTTGATATTTGCATGCGCACAATCGTTGCTGTAAACATGTTGATTAATAACTAAAAATTAATCCAAAATTTTACAAAATAGTCGGCCTTAAAATTTTCGAATTGTCCGGTCATACAAGTATTGATATCAGTATTCTAAATCGTATGCATCATGGCTAGGTTCACGCGCATCTGGAGAAGTAACAACTGCCAAGCAAGTTATTTACTTCCATACTGTTGACGAAGCGTAGCACGAGATGGCAGGCGGTACTGTTTTCCAACTGGCGGCAGCATCTACCATATTCTCTGCATTCATCAGGCCGAAGCCAACATATGAATTCACTGAAAGTATATATCCGTTGTTTTGTAGAGTAACATACACACTCGAAATCAACAAATATTTCGCAAAATATTTCTTGAAATAAAGTTCAACCATAAACAATCAGTGTTCCTAATAGCATTAGCCACCATTTAAACACTAGATGTGGTATGTTGACATAGAATTTACGAGATACAAAATGCTCGTTTGTATTTTTTGTGGCATAATATATTCAATTTTAACTCCCAAAACGATATCTATTCATACGACACACGAAAACTAAGGTTTTTGTCGTTGCTTCAAAATTGGGCGTTTCAGGGATTCATCTTATACATTCAAATGTATGACATAATTACATCTTTTAGTATAGGTTGATCCCTTATAATTGGAAGGTTAACAGTATCGAGGGATTTAACATAACTCTGATAAACCCGGAAAGGCATAGTTTTTACCCCCATTTGGTAAAAATCCAAAACGTTCCGTAGGATTGTTTTATTTTTTATCCATATCTGGATGTAATCATATTGATTGTGTTGATGGGATGTCTGCCATATGATCGGGAAATCACAAGTCTCTATACCTACTCAAAGACTCATTGACTACCTTTATTAAACTGATAATTTTCATGCGATGACCCTAACATTTGTTGTCGTAGACTTTCTTAAGTCTGAGTCAGTTTTGAATGATGAGTTACAGTGGACAACTTTACCTTTTTTTCCAGCCCCATTACTAAAGAACTCGATATTAAGCCCATCGGTTACAGATGTTTCGACGATTATATGCTGAATATCTCTCCACGTGAGGGCGTTACTGAAACAACAACGAGCAAGTACGAAATTTTAACTATATTTTCACAACATCTAGATTCTAGCCAAAGGTATACCAATTACATATTATAGACTTTATTTTAACCAAAGTTATCGACACATAAGAAAGCTTTTCAAAATTATTTGAGTTTTGATTTTTTAAGTTTAAACCTTATTTAAAGTCATTCAATCATTAGGTAACCATGTAGAAATGTTAAGATGTACATAATATAATGCAGTATTCGACTGCAAGTCTGATTCTACAGGCATGCTTATTTCTCGGCGTATAGATATAGATGAAACTAGTGGTCATAGTTCTTTTGGAAAAGAGGAGCTATATCTATTAACGATTGAACGATATTAAGCACAACACGGAATATAAGGATACGAATAGAACATGCACTATGCCGGTTTGTAATAAATCTTAACAAAAGAAGTTTCATATCCGCTGTAGTTTAAACCTTTTTATCGTAGGTCGATTGCATAAAAGCCGGGGCTAATTTAAACGCTATCGAGTTTGTTTTTTGGGATGTACCAGTACTAAGCGTATTATTGAGTACACATTTTGTCATTAATAACTGGGTAGGCGATCTAGACAAATGAAACACATTGGAGATTTGTAAGGCGACATGGATTCTCAGCAAAGGAGTATGATTTTCGATTTGTGTAATTTAGACATCCTTACACAAAACAGTTTACCTCATTTGTTAAATTAAGCCTAACGATAGATCATCATGGGTCAGATCGCTGTTACAGAGACGAAGACGTCCATGCAGGGATTTACGACATGAACCATACGAAAGAAGTATTGTGTTGGCTTTCATATTTCGGGCGTGCCGAAAAAAGTATGGTGTATTTATGGATTTTTTTATGTTAAATTATGTTAAACATTTATGATGGTGTAAACCAATGAATCTTCTTTTAAAACAAAACAGGGATGTGGTCTTCTTGCTGATTTTTTTTTAAATGTTTGTCGCATATGTAAAGATTTTTCATTTTTTTGTGACTCGCGTACCTATTCGAGTTCAACTTTAACAGATTCCAGTTCGTGCTTCAAAATGTCTGACAACTTATCAAGTACACGGCGGATGAACGAGATGCACATTTTCTTCGAAATAGCAACGATTAAGTTGATTTGTAATATATTCAAATTAACAGTTATAATGATTCATTGTATTAAAATGGCCTTTTCACAGATTTTGGCATTTTTAAACGTATTCATTAAATGCTTTATATCGATAAATGTAAACATTGGATCGTAAAAGCACCAGTAAAAAATCAAGAATAAAATTAAAAAAAGGAAAAGCAGATTGCCCGGACCAGGTTTCGAACCAGTGACCCCTGGAGTCCTGCCAGAGTCCTGAAGTAAAAACGCTTTAGCCTACTGAGCTATTCCGCCGACTATACACAGTTTAAGTATTTTATACCTTATATAAGCAATCTTCGTAGTTTCACAAAATTAAACGACAAAAACAGAACTCTCCAAATTATTCAATCGTTTCGCGTTGCAACGCTTTATAATTTTTAGGTTTTAAAATCGTCCAAAGATGCATATAATGGCTATATTAGACCATGGTAAATGTTCAGTATTACTGTTTCCTCACAAATATCATAACTAAAACGAAAATTTGCGAATCTGAAACAATTTTTTTCAATTTTGTCAATTTACCAAAGCGTGAAAAGATCCCTTTAATCACATGACCAGGATTCATATAAACCAATTGACTTGAAAAAAATGATTTCGGCACAAACGCTTAAACGTTGAGATGTTTAAGTTAATACATCATGATTTACTTCAACAACCAGCATGCCATTTAGTGCGCATAAGATGTTTATTCATCTGTAAGTGTTATTGTTAGAACACGTTCTTTGTGGATGTTCCATACATATTCAGAACCAACACAGCATTTCTGACTAACGCAAATGTTTGAACGCATACTTTGCTGAGTTTGCGCGAATTTTTTTCCACTAGTATGTTTAAAAACAAGAATTGACACCAATACTATGTTAAAGTTGAGTACATATACCATAACAAAAGCCCAAAAACCTTGAATATCTTTTTAACGTATTATGTTAAAAGACCATAAAGACGCCTAGAATACACTTTGCCTGTAATGTAAGAGCTATGCTTCTAACAATGTGTATAATCCAAAACACTTTTATAATGACGTCATATTTACTTTGCTTGTAACGTGAGTGCTATGATTCCTGCCGCCAAGGGACAAGCGGCAGAAGTGCCATCGAAATCGTTCACACACGTGTTAGATGGACCAGTCGTAGTCTGAAATATGGACACAGAAAACGTTATTTTAAAGTATATTTTGATAAATATTAACAGGTTCTTAAGTAAATGTTCTTAAAAAGTGTATTTTCTTGGAATTGCAACTTTGTTAAAATCAATCTTTGATTTAAGCAATCAAACAAGGTTTCACACTAGCAAAACGTGACAAGCCGATATAAATAAAATACGTGATATATTATATTGTACGAAATTTGACAATCTTTACATTTGTAAACATATATAAGATATCAGACATGACGAAAATGAGTTGTACACTGTAGCATCGATACATTAAGAGAATTATTACAAAAGTTAACGGAGCGTCTCAAGTTGTCGCAAAATTTCAATTTGTTCGCAATGAAGTATGGCATATACGATTTCACGTTGCGTTGCACGAATGTCACAAATATTTCAAAATGGCGGACTATGAAAGCAACATACGATGTTCAGCAAAACTGACAAATAAGTTAACAATCAAATTAACGACGGACATCGTACAATTAATACGGATAAATGCAAAACGTGTAGCATTCAACGATAGAGAATATGTTTTAGATAAAATTGACAAATTGTAATGAGAAAAGTATGTATTGAATGTCACAAAACGAGTGTTTTAATTCTACTCGCAAAGGAAAATACAGCTAGCAAAAGTATCGTTTGAAAATGGAAACAGACAAACATGGTTCGATGTGTTTTTTTATCGAGTCTGTGCGTAATCAAATACAGTGCTTTATTCTGCTTTATTATGTTTGTCACTCTATACACTTTACTGTAATGACATGTTAGTGAAATGGAAGATATTAAAAGGTAAACATATATAATGTATTAATTAATCTTTGTTAAAGACACCAATGACACTAAAGTTTTTATTTGTATAGGTTGTAATTATTTTCACCAAACTGAATTTATTTATTAAGCTAAATTTATTTCTTTAAATTAGGCTTTTCACCCTATATTTGTCATATTGTAAATTTACTTTGCAATGTCCTATATGGATTAACAATTAAATTTGGGGCCTGTGAATATTATAACTGGCGTGTTCATTTTTCTTCCTAATAGGCCAGTCTTGCCTGTGAAAAGTATTGGTCTTTCGCCAGGTCTGATATATAGGTATTCATTCATTATTAAACTAATGAAAGCATGCATGATTTAGGAACTATGCAAATCGTGAAAGATCGGAATGGTCCTTCAATACGCGCGTTGTTGTTATATAACTGGGCGAAACATTTCAATTAATTATAAAACAAAATAAGTTAATGTTTATCGGAAACGTATATGTTTACAATGTATGTCTATTTCGACCTATATTTATTGCATATGAAAGATATTCAATTGTATGTGCCATTAAATGATTAGATAGATATATTTACCAGAAGCAATTATGTTCTTTTCTCATGCCAAGAATTTATACTATTGCCTTGATCGAAGCCTCTTGTGCATTCGTTTGATAAGCGAAATACTAACTATTAAAATTTGATAAGGTACAGGTTCCTTTGAACACTTGGCGATTTCAAGCATCGGATCAACCATAACTCACGATGTCCTGATCAGTTTCATTGCTGCGACTGTCTCCACTGTACGCGGCAGCCATAACAGCTGAGCAATATTCTGAGTATGACGTAGGCGCACCGGATTTTGACACGGCTGCAATGGCAATAGTGTATATGCTGATCGTGTATCCATCCGCCTGACAATCGTCAACATAACCGCCATTCCCAGAAGCCCAAACATAAATGGCACCCTTGCCGCCTCGGCCCTATAATTTAAGATGGCGCCATATTCTATAAAAACAGTGCTTCATGTATCTGTTTTTTATAGTAACAGAAGTAATTGTTCGATTTGTTTATTCGTTATTTTACAGCTGTTATACTGTTTCTTTTTTCGCATGATGCATTTGAATTTATTACCATTGCTTGACACCGATGGCATAATATAGCATTACCGTTAAAAGAATTATCATATATCAGCATTTTTCTTGATAATTACAGAGTCAAATAAAGCAATGCATTGGCTGCAGAATAATTGTTCCTGAAATTCATTATTTATTCAACCATGTTACCATTCAAATCGAATATATAATCATTCATGAACCTGAAATCTCGGAATCAATTAATCGCAGGCCTAAAATATCATTATAATGTTTGAGAGGGTGTTTTGTTATTTTCCAAGCATTCTGATAAATAAATTTATCATATTAACTTGAACACCTACTTAGATCACAAAGAATATATCAACATTGGCCTTAAATAGCAAGACTAATCAATTTGATCTTATGAACACAGGAATAGTTTGCCTTCAAATATTGTATTAAAATTGATGTTAAGACAAAGTGGAATCACGCAACAACCTACGTTTCTATAGAACAGCATATGCACGTAGTGTATCAAACCATTTTTTACATTTGAAAAAAATGATGTTATACATCGTAACCTTAGAAAAAATCAACAAATGTGGACACTGAAAGAAGTGCTTACAAGTACTGATAAGAGCGTGCTTGCCTGCGCGTGGATGTCTAATTCGAAGCCCATAAATGGATGGGTTAAACAAAAACGGATTTATTAAGGCCGATAAGGCAAACCCCCAAAACAGTTTCAGAAGACCATTCCTACCAGCTATTTTGGCCTCGAATGCTGTTCCAATAACGCATTCTGTGTTCTTCAATGCGGCTGCGACACCGGCGCAACTTGTCCCATGTCTGGAACAGAGGCAATTTTAACGGTGGTTGTTAGACTGACAGCAGGAAAGACACGAAAATTGCAATCGTGTATGTCGGCTGTGTGTAGTACAAAATGCAACTGACTCAATGTTTTAATGTTTCGGCCATCCAAATGCTTATTATTGAATTTCAAATCTGCTTACAGTTTTTAGTAATTTCCAGTTTAAAAAAATCGCGAGAACTACTTTTATCATCGCAGGCAAAGAAACAGTATCATATAACGGGCCCGCTAAATCGGCGGTTTAGGATAAGTCGTACTCAGTTTTGATTATTATGCACAATAAAGCGTTCGCATTTATTCGCTCTTTAAACGTTCAATTATATAAAGTAGTTTATATAGAACTGATTTTTTATTTCTATTATATAAGAGGCATTTTAGGGATTATTGGACTATTGAATTAAGAGTCTTTCCCTTGTTTGCCATAAGATGATCTACGTTATCTGCGTTTTCATTTGATTTACGACCAAAGCACATTGGTGTTTTGATACATTCACATTTGTTCAAGTAAGGAAAATGTTCCCAAAGCCTGCAATCGAAAGATTCTTAAAATCAGTATTGATGACTAATTGCAATCTGGATTTTACCCGTCTCCTGCGAGAACGTGGTTTGGGTCAGCGATGTTGTGATTGAAGTTGTAACTAAGGGTTGCATCCTAGAAATAGAAAAGGTTGCATTAATTTCACAATTATAGTCAACACTACGCCGATATTGGACAAACTTATTCAAACCAGATCCGCGGATACCATCAACAAGAGACAAGCTTATTTAAACATTGATATCCAATACCATTCTCATATACTGGGCAAGTAGATATATACTAACCATTATATAAATAAATGAAAACAATATCATTTAGTACACTACACATGAAGTAAGCCTTCTTGTTTCGATGCAAATACACTAAATAAACGTATATTAACAAATTAATGCAATTATGTATATGTTTCGTGTTAATAACAAACCAGATAAAGTTTTAACAGACATAATTGACGTCGCTGTGAGAAGTATCGATACCATCGTCCACTATCGCCATTGTAATACCACTTCCGTTGAACCCTTTGTTCCAAGCGTTTTGAACCCCCATAGATGGGTGTTGGCTAGTTTGCTGGAAACAAATAAGTCAGCATACGTCTTATTTAAATACTGTTTTGAAACTGTGGCAACACAAACATCCACAGAAAAACACCCAATCAAATTTAAAAGGACACTAGCTCAATTAAAGAAAATCTGATATATCGTATTATCGATGTATTGTAATCGAAACTCAATTTATCCCTTCTTATTCAATAACAAAACGTAAACGGCAAACAATTAACATAGGTAAATTATAAGGAGACACAACAAACCCTGTTCGAGTACACTGTTACTTTTCAGACGGCATCTAGTGCTAGATGAACAAAAAACTAACTTAAATTTATTAAAACAATAATGTTAAATAGAGATTTTGAAAAATTCATTGATTATACTTATTAAAGTGGGCATTATTCCATGTATGGTAAAACAAGCTAACGAACAAACGTCTACCCGGACTACATACCCGATATTTTGGAAGATGTTAGTGGACTTGTACAATGAAATTAAGCATATCACGAAGTCAACGGGCCGGATATGATTACAGAATATTAATTTCGTTAAATTTGCAAGGATACACTGTCTAAAAAGCATATTGGTTTGCTGGAAAACATGTTTTCAGTAAACGGAACACATTACGATTTTAGCGTAGGGAGAGCATTGATGTTTTCTAAGAAATTATTAAATCTTTGAAAATACAATGGGACACTTGAAAGAAATCGTTTAAAAGACATCTAAAATGGGTCGATACAAATTCGTGAAAAACATTGAACTTTGACATGTGTCATGTTCCTCCATAAACATCATATGACCGTCTTTTGTATGCCTTAAATGCACTCAACTTAGAAAGCTCTTTAAAGGGGCCTTTTCATAGATTTTGGCCTGTTTTGAAGTTTGTCAGTAAATGCTTTCTATTGATAAATGTAAACATTTGCTCTAAAAAGCTTCAGTAAAAAATCAAGAATACAATTTAAAAAAAAAAGAATAAAAAAGTAACCCTTAACAGGGCTCGAACCACTGACGCCTGGAGTCCTGGCGTAAAAAGTCTCCGACTTAGACCCCTCGACCATTCTTCCGCATACAATGTCAGGTGAATTTTATACTATATATAAGCAATCATCGTAGTTTCACAAAATATAGCGACAACGACAGAACTCTCCAAATTATTCAATCGTTTCGCGTTGCAACGCTTTATAATTTTCAGTTTTTTATATCGTCAAAAGATGCATATAATGTCTATAATATAGCAATGTAAAAGTTCAGTTATACTGTTTCCTCACAAATATCATAACTAAATCGAAAATTTGTGAATCTGAAACAACTTTTTAAAATTTTGCCAATTTACCAAAATGTGAAAAGGCCCCTTTAAGAGAAAGTATGCGTAATGATGTTCCTTATGTGCAAAATGCTGACGTTTGTTTACTACAATTGATAATTTACATTGAATAACACAATAACTGGAATAAAAATCGAAAAATATAGACGCAACTTTGGTAAGAGATTGTCGAGTTTTTCAAACCGCATTTACACTTGACTAAGTATGCGGAGCGATCGCCTTCCAGACGAGATTTTAACTAGTTAAATATGATAATAAGTGATAGAACGTAGTGAATGTTAAGTCAACCAAACTATGTTAGTTATGTGTAACTTACCGTACTAAAGTATATTATACGATGCGTGCTTTCAATTTCAAAAATGTGTTACCAAGTACATGTATGCAGTAATAACATTCTTCAAAATAAACGGATTCAAACTATCAAAACAAGTACACCAAATAATTAAGTGCATTTACAATTTGGTTTTATTCCAAGACATTCGTAACTTTAAGAAAAGATCACCGAAGCATCAAGACAAAAGCCTATGTAACCCAAATGTACATTCCAGTTAATAGCTGTGTTACATAAATCTCGACATTATATAGTTATTGAACGTTTTGATAAAAGCCTATAAACTTACTTTAAATGTCATAAAAATATAAATCAACTTATGAATATCACTATGCTATGAGTTATCTATATATAAGAACAAATGGGAGTTATATTATCTGATACTAATTGTCAGTTAACTATTATAATCTGTAAAGTAAAATAGATATATTGTGTTTTGATCGTTGATTGCTGTAAATATTTTGATTATTCCGTTTTAGAACATCTTTTGATTTAATTAATTAAACTAGTTGTTTACGAGTGAAACTGTTGGAGTTTTTTAAATCAATAAAAACTGAAGAATTGTAATCATCTTACGATTTCGAATGATAATCGGGCGTGAAGCAAGCTTACTCCTTTGCCTTCTTTCCTGTTTTCAAACTTCTACAATGACTTTGAATCTGCCCTTTGTAAAAACGCGTGGACGGAATCGAGGTACATTAACACTCCTTCTGGTACCGTGTACTTATAATTGTATTCTCGAGTTTCGAAATTTCGTGATAGTTAAATGTATTTGGACCTAATTTTTATTAACACATTTTAAAATTGCCTTCCCTTGAAACAGTAATTCCTTTTATTTTTGGTTAGATAGGAGTCATGAAATATATTGTTTATAACCAAATGAAGGAAATTCCTCAGCCAGTTTTTAAAAATGGCGTCCGTGACGCGATACACACTTTCGTGACCTCTGACCTACGCCTAGTAAAGCACTGAGGAGTAATATTTAAAAGACCTAATGAAAGCTTTTGTTGGTTTTTGAATACTTGATATCTTTAGTAAAAGAATGGGACCAGTTTCGTTGAAGAAAATTTTCAAAACAGTACAATCATATCAAAAGCTTTAAACTTTCTTAAATTTAATGTGTGATTAAATGCAAACAATGTTTGCAACTATGAATGTTTACAATTGCTGATCAGTTTAAACAACATGTACGGAAGTATTTATAAATTGTTCATTAAATACTATGTTAAGCCTGCCTCAATACATTTATATACAAATATATAACTAAAATGTGCGTTTTGCGATGTAAGTCTCAAGAAACCCGCTATTGGTGCATTGACAATATTTCTGACAGAAGGGAGACTACTACAATTTCCAATAGAGTCTTTGAATTACTTCCCATTTCTTAAACTATAATGACTAAAAACTCACAATCTAGATTTTGATGACACATTGGTTTGCATTTATAGAAATGTATAGTATTAAATGGTTTGCATTTATAGAAATGTATAGTATTAAAAATAAGTGATTCAACATATATTTACGACTTTTGAGAAGATTGTAAAACAAGTTGTACACATACTTCATAAACGAAAAAACATTGAATAATTTTAAAGTACATACAACCAGATACATTTGTGTGGTTATATAATATAACAAACTATTTTAAGCAATAATATTATACCATTATGCTTTACAGATATTAGTATTTGAATATAATATGTTTGTCGGAAAGCGAAAATTGTTGGTTAAATATTGGTAGAATGTACTCACTAAATGCCATTGATTTGACCACTGAGCATCGCTGACAGTGATAGCTCTTCGAAATCGTTGATGATTCACGTCTGTTCGATTACTGAATATTTTGTCACGGAGAACGTTTTTTTTCCGCATAAACCGGACTTTCTGCTGCTCCAAACCCTTCACCTTTAAATTAAAATACACGTTTACATTAATACATAAAAACATAAAAACATAATTGCATACATACATAAGTATGTAAACACACAAATGCATAAATACATAAAAACATAAATGCAAAATAAATACATTAATACATAGATTATTTGATATGTTAATTAATACATAATTTTATTAATTAATATATATGTTTATTTTTCATATATAAATATATATTTATAACAAAATCTGAAATAATGTTCAGATGATTGAATGACTTAAACCAGACTGATATGCATGTTGCAGCATGCATCTTGTACAATTCATAGATTAAATTCTCAGTAAGAATATTCATTTCTTGAATAGAGAAATAGTTTTATTCACAAAACAAGGCATAGTAGAATATGCAAAAGATGATGTTGAGTAGGAAATGGATAAGGAGGAAGGAGAGGATGAGCTATTGGTGATGACTCGTTTTCGTAAATTCACAGTAGAAGTGTCCATTGGTAGTAAGGCATCAGTAGTATTAGCAGATCAACAGTTTAAATAAACGGTTTCACTATTAGAGCTACAAAATGTATATAAAATAAATATAACAAGTGTTTCAAAGCAAGAGTAAGTAGAAGCTATAAAACTGCTTTAACCATCTAACAGACCTGACGTCACCCTTAATGTGCAGTATCACAGATTTAGGTGTGGCGGATTATTTTTAAATTATATATATATATGTCGCAATGATACGGCATGGTCATATCACAATCAAAATTCTTTAGAAGTGGTAAGTGAATAAAATCAACCAATTTAGAAGTGACTATTACATTACACGAAGCTCAAGGCAAGTAAACACAGTCTGGATGTATAACGATTGTATGATAGACTTATAAGGCAATTGTGTCGGCATTATGTATTTTTATTGAAGAGCTCCGAATCGTGTTTATTCTAGTTTCTAAAGCGTCTCGCCCAAGCACATTATATAATACCATGTATATTAAAAGGTGAAACAGGTACCTTATTATGAAACAATTGAAACAGACTACTTAAAACAATTTATCAGATTAGTACTCCTCGTTGTTTTGATGAAAGGAAAAACATAATGGAATTTAAATAAAAGGATGTGTTAAAAAAGAAACTACAAATGATGAAGCGAAATTACACTTAAGAAGGTGAATCATTAAAAAATATCGTATATTATCCATATAATAATAATTTGAAATAATGAAAATTATTAAGTGTATAAACTAAAAACGGTTGAATAAGTGTTTGATTGTTTCTGGTGTTTTTTTTCGTTATAGTTGTTACATCACAACTTTATTATACGGTCGCTATTTTATTCAATTGTTTACATTTATCAATTAAAAACAGTTATTCAAAAACTTCAAGAAAGGCTAAACTCGATGAAGCTGGCCCATAAATTAACACTTATTCAACTGGTTTTATCAAAGGCACATTGAAATGGACGAACTGCGGGCTGATTTATGATAAACTAAATTTGATTTTCACAGTTCATAATCAACTAAACCAGGAAAGAACTGATCGCCGTTATATTGCAAAAAAGCGATAAAACGGCAAAAACAAACACACAAGTAAACGAATGAGAAATTCAACATATCAACTTAAGC
The DNA here is from genome assembly GCF_020536995.1 of Dreissena polymorpha. Lineage (NCBI taxonomy): Eukaryota > Metazoa > Mollusca > Bivalvia > Myida > Dreissenidae > Dreissena > Dreissena polymorpha. The sequence continues at coordinate 128,557,589 of NC_068357.1, read as the reverse complement.
AACCTTATTGTCGCGTTCTGTAAGTCTCTTTAAATCAATGTTCACAGGGGAAGTAGACCTCTGCTTTGCACCAACCACTCTGAACTCGTAGAAACTACGCACAACCTGAAATATTGATATATACTTGATTTACTTTATTTAACCATATTGCGACGATGAAAGTGATTACGATAATGATGATGATGATTATGATGATGATGATGATGATGATGATGATGATGATGATGATGATGATGATGATGATGATGATGATGATGATGATGATGATTATGATGATGATGATGATGATGATGATGATAATAATAATGATGATGATGATGATGATGATGATGATGATGATGATGATGATGATGATGATGATGATGATGATGTTGATGTTGATGTTGATGATGATAATGATGATGATGATGATGATGATGATGATGATGATGATGATGATGATGATGATGCTGCTGCTGCTGCTGATGATGATGATGACGACGACGATGATGATGATGATGATGATGATGATGATGATGATGATGATGATGATGATGATGATGATGATGATGATGATTATGATGAGGATGATGATGATAATGATGACGACGACGACGACGATCATCAATGATAGATTGAGGATCACTTGACAGGTTTTTTGTACAAGTTTGCTTTTGACCACTGTTAACTTGTGGACGTCTGTATTTTACCGACAACAAAACGACCATAAACACAAAAGCATATTGTTCGCGCATTTGTAAACGCTGTTCAATAACTAATATAAAAACTTTATTTATTTTTTAATTCCAACGTATATCAATTTAAAAGTAGTATAAATCAAGGTAATCTGTTTTTTACGGTAACAACAAGTCGGTTTATTCATATTTATTATATTTTAACAGAACGTATGCACACACTGTGAGTTACATCTTACTTGTCGCATGAACTGCAGATTGTTTTGTTTTCCAAACTCTTGAGCCTCTTCAATAGTTCCATCGTATTCAATAAGCACGCTGTCCGTATAATTTTCTGGTTTGACTTCCATTGGAGATTTATTTTTTTCGAAGTTTAATACATTTACGCACGATAACGTCGCAAAAAGAACGCATACTGTTCCTAAATTCATTCTTTTACTCGTCGACAACAAATATAAAACTATGTTAAAGTAATAGAATTGATCCCACTTTTCTTACCCGCCTGAAGTATTTTTTCTTTTCCGCCTTCCAATTGTATGATCGAAAAGAAAATATACAATGCGTATTGTCTATGTGTAGAAAGTCTTGCTGTTAATAAATATCTATAACACATGAACGTTGTCTGTTCTTAAATCATTGCGAAATATGTCTGATTGTTCCGATAGCTTGCGACTTCTAATCAAACTTAATTGTTCATATATCTTTATAACCGGTTTAAATCGAAGTGGGGGTTTTAGGTTACAAATCAAAAGGGTTAAAAGCTCCAAAACATGTAAACAGGAATCTAATCGGGAACATTAAAGCGATTTGATTGGTTTCGTAAAGAGGAAGACTTTGCCCTCACGTTATGATCAATGGGTGTGCGTATAACAAAGGATTGACCAAGGAATTTACAACGAGCTGTACGAAATGCATAGAATGACGTATGCAGTGTTAAATTACCATGCAATACAACCATGATAAATATGTATCGCGGTTACTATTATTACTGGTTCGAACGTGTTCGTCAAAACATTTCTTATAACTGTATATGCATTAATGCCATTTTTATGCAAGCTTTATTTTGAATATAAATATTTAAAGCGTGCTTTTTTTAAAGCAATATATTTCTCATTATATTCAACGCGTTTATAGACAGAGTTCACTGTTTAAATATTTATTGTTAAAAAAAAAATCATTGAAATAAAATATTGGTTCCTCCCTTGCGATTCATTATATTATGAATATTAATATATGCATAGTGTTTTATACGCAACGAGATTTGTTTGCATTGCTTTGTCAAGTGAATCGTCTAGTCGAACATTTTGCATTTCAAAACAACGTTATTGATCCGACATTTAAAGGCATTGTGCATGTTAAATCGTTTCTGCTTTAATCAGTGCTCAATCGTTCCTGTATCAGGTTTCAACCAAAAGGGCCAGTCTATCTTATAACGTAATTTTTGATATCCGATAATTAAATTTAGATAACAAATCATGGAACAGCTAGACTTGTGAAGATATTTGATATATTGTGCGTATCATTGAATAAATAGATGATATGATAATATCATAATATGATTTGAACTTAACAAAGTATGACGAGTGTTAAAAATTGTATGTTACGTGTTTTCAATCGTATTCTGTTTGATCAATATTGAATATAACGTGGTTATTTGGCATTTGTTTAATATGGTATTATTTGCATATTATGGAATGCTATGGTGTTATATGGTATGATGTGCGATAACAGTAGTTTTAGGCGAGTTTATTTTCACTTGCCGTGTTGGTATGGCAGTATGCTATTGTTTCGGAAATAATTATGTTGGTTTCGATCGAAAAGAATTCTGATTGATCAATAACTCTCTATCCTGTTTTTTTCATTTCATTAGGAATACACAGCATCGATCCCAATGCAGTGTTAGAATACTCTACATTATAATTTAAGCTAAACAATACCAATGGACCTTGACATGTTAAAACATGTTGTTTATTGTATAGCGTGTCGCTCTTCATCAACGCTTTGTGATCTGTATACCGTTCGTTTATAAACAAAATATTTGTGCAATGTCGGCAAGGTTGGTGTCATTTTTTTATATAAAAAGTCTAACGGAAATTATACAATGTCGATATCTGTCAGAAATATTCCTCAATACAGCTTGGTAATTGCCACTCAATGTCGACAATTTTATAGGACACTTGTCACGAAATATAAATAATTTGTTAAAAACCGATAAAAATCTTAAACCTTAATAACCTTTTGTTGTTTTTTTCTTTTATGAGTTAAACATGTTTTCCGTCCACTTGTTCAATAAAGAACAAATAGTTGACAGTATATCCAAGAGATTCGAATGGATTTTTTTCTCAATAAATAACCTTAGGATATTGAACCAAACATAGTAAGATTTGATTATTATACATAAAGTTCTACTTCTTTTATCCTAAAAGCACTGCTACAAAAAATACTGTTGTAAATTGAAAAGTATCATAAGTATGGTTGTTTGAAATATAAATTCTTTAAATGTATTGGTTAGGTATTGTATACGGAAATTCTTTCAATCGTACTTACTAAATATGTTCAGGATTCAGTGTAACAATTATAGATGGATAGATTTTTTTTCGGCATGGAATACATATACATGGACATTTAAAACCACATGTATAATACAGAATCGTAGAACACATGAGAATAAAAAAACACTGACATGCACACCAACACCAAGGATAACATAAAAAAGCGACTCTTATTTCCATTGTGGTCCTTTGTGCTGGTGGCATGACATAATATAGTTCATATTAGTACAAATTGTGAAATGGAATCACAGATAAATGACCTAACTTTATCATCACAGTACAAATCGATATTTGGCATTTATTATTCACATAGGGGAATGGAATATAAAGGAATATAAACCATTATAATTATGGATTTCAAAAAACTTAAAAATACTTGAAATTAAGACACACACTTACATATTACACATTGTCCTTAAAACCTAAAACATATAATAATTTAATATCAACTAAAGGAATGCTTAAAAAAACAATATACAACTTCAGCAATTATAAAAAAATCACCAAATATCTATATCAAGATGAACTGATTAAAATATTCCTATACCAAAACAAACATGATACATTGATAATAGTGATATAATAATGAGAATATTATAAACTGTCCAACAGGTACTCCTTTACTGCTATTTTGAATGAAGGTAACCTTCCAATACTGAATATGTCAGCTGGTAAGCTGTTACACAAAGAACAACCAAGAGAGCAGAAGGACTTGGAACCAAAACATTTGCCTTTGGAATTGCGAAAGCATCCCTACTTCATGACCTTGTCTAATATGAATGGACAGAATCCTGGGGGATAAATGACTCTTCCATATAATCAGGAGCTTAACAATTTTTGACATTGAAAACATGACAAAGGACAATCTGGTCAACAATTTTGCTGACAGGTTACCAATTACGTGAGCGGAAGTGTTGTGGACCAATATGTGACCTGGCGTCAAGATTAACAACAAACCTTTTTCACATATTTTGAGTAACCTGTAGCTTTTGTCTAAGCAACAGAGTAAGACCGGGGTACCATATTGAACAGCAATAATCAAAGTGACATTAAATCAAGAACATAATAAGAAGTTTCTTAGTGTGTTGGGCAAGGAAGTCCTTTTTACGATACAAGAATTTCAACCGGGCATTAGCCTTCTGCAAAACAGACCGAGCCCTAGTATCAAAAGACATAGATTGAGCTATGGAAGTTGGATTAGTCGCAGTGCTATAACAAGTAATATCAAGGGACAAATTTGACCTATGTTTAGACCCAATTAAGATTGACTCAGTCTTACCTAAATGTAGTGATAATTCATTATCATCTAGTCATTGACTAACAAGATGCAAATCTTTTTTAAGGGCGGGTGCAATGTCAGCCTTAGATTTACCTGAAAATAAAATTCCTGTATCATCAGCATATACCAGCAGTTGATGGATGAGTGCCTGAGATATCAACACGCTGCTGTGTATCATAAAGTTATGACCCGAACCATCTCAAGATATCATCACCAAGGCAAGCTGCACTAAGTTTCATAAGAAGAGTTGAGTGGTCCACTGTATCATATGCCTTTTGAAGGTCTAAAAGTACCATACCAATTAGGTGAACTTTATCCATTTGCAACCTTATGTTGTCCGTCAGATGGTACAGACATGTATCAGTTGAATAGCCATGTCGAAAACCAGAGTGAAATTTATAAAACAACGTATTGGCTTTGAAATACTGTAAACGTATATAAATTCGTCGGTATGGAATTTCGTGGTTTAATAAAAAAAACAAGTTATTCGTTGACACGTAATTTCGTGGATTTCAAATGTTCGGGGAAGACTGACCGTCATAATAATTAAACTTTTATGAAAACAACCAGAGTAATAACGAAGCATAATCTTCTAATCTATGTTGACAGCAAGACTTAAGGGTAATGTTCACTGAATCATGAAAGTGTTGCCGATAATTGTCGATAAGAGCGATAAAGCGGCGCACTTGTGGGTCCCCGCTCGCTTATTGCTATCAATGTTGTTTTGACAATATTTGCAATTCGCAGCGCAATCGGTCTCCTAGTAGTTACAATTTAGTAATAAGGTCCCCGAAATACACGTGTGAAAACCGTTATTTCTCTTTTAAATTTAATTGGCACTAATTGACATATGTGATAATTCTGCAAACTGTTAATTTGACGACGTCACGTTAATGAGAACAAACGTTATTGTTATTCATACTAAGTAATAATTAACATCAGAGTTCTTATCATACTAAGTATTCATAAACATGTTAGTTCAAACATATACAATGTACGTCAAATAGGTGGAAAATAAGAACATTTTCAATTCGAAAATGTTTTAATGGGTCAAAATATAGTGTAAGGTTACCTACTGAAGTGAAGTAACTATTAAAAAAACAAATATCGCGGATAACCGACAACAAAGAAATGTCGGAAATGACATTCGGAAATGACCTATTTGGGATTAAAATGTATAAATAATCGTTGGTTCTTGAATTCGTGGTTCAGCGGACCAACGAAATCAACGAAAATTCGTACCACACGAAATGTAATGGTTTAACAGTAGGAATCTACCTGGTAATAAACAACCCTCTCAAAGACCTTGGAAACAATGCTTAAAATAAAAACTGGGTGATAATTGCCAACTATGTATTATCATTTTACTTAAAACAGGGATGACCCTAGTAGACTTTAACTCATCTGGAACAACACCCTGAATAAGAGACAAATTGATAAAATGTGTAAGCGGATGAGCCTCATCTTTAATGAATCGAGAGGGAATACCATATTGACCAGTAGATTTATTTGCACTTAGCTGAGATGAGTATCTAAGTACCTGACTTTCAGTTACAAGTGAAAATGAATAACTATTTAAAGTAACACCAAATCTTGCGTACAAAGCAGTAACAACAGATTTACCAAATTGATTAACCCTTGCTGGTAGTTTCTCAACAAGCACTGAGGCAACAGAAATGTAAAATGTGTTAATAGATTTAGCTATAGATTCTTTGTCGAAACAAATGTTCCCATCGATATTAAGACAAATATTTGCACAAGAGGAAGACAAAGCTTTCTTTGATGGTAAGACAAGATTTTTTAAATATTCTCCTAAGTGACTTCGAATCATTTTACTTTTCTCCAAGAACCTCTGCGAATACATTTTTCTTGGCTTTATTAATTAGGTATTGTGTCTGATTAGGTAAATTTTTAAAATAATTAAATTGTTCATTAGTTTTGCTTTTCTCATATTTATATAATAGATATAAAGAAGTGAAACAAAGACTTACACTAGCGCCAGAATGCACTTATTAAAACAGTGATCGGGAATGAGACATCAAATGTAAATATGAGTGTGGATTGCGGTGTAAATAGTTTTGCATGATAACCGTGGTGGACAGTTTTGAAATATGAATACTGAATAGTTGGAGAATATATTTTCAGAACATGCTATTTTGTATTATTGATTATAGTACTAAAAAACGTATCGCTTGTATGCGATACTTTTCGGGCTGTCCGGTAATGGCAGTGGTTGGTTCGCACGCTTTTAAATAGACGATATTTGTTCAATCCTTGATGCCGCAACGCGAATGTTAGTGATTTGTTAGTGGTCACCATAGGTGGGGTTATCTCCGAGCCTTGCGGCTTCCCAATATGTTCATTTTATTGCAGATAATTTTGAACTTGATCACAGTTTGACAAAATAATATTTTCACAAAAGTAGGACGTGTGCAATCAAGAATGTTTGAATTACATTCCAACGGGAATATTGATATTCGAACCCGAAAAAAACAACCTTTCATTCGTGGAGAAAAGATAGAGTAGTGTAGTTAATAATTAAGTGTAAGTTATATTAATAAAATAAATACATAAATGTTTACATACTATATATGTTACTAGGTAAAACGATATTGATTTGTGGCTTTACATTCTGTACGAAAACAAGTTTTTGTTATCCGTGTTGTTTATTAAGGTCATAACAAGTATACTACATAAATCTATCTATAAAAATGATTTATAAAACTTCTACTCATTAATTCATAGCAAACGTGTTAAATAATACTTAAAACAATCACTTGCCTTAGATATGCATATAATACATTAAGTGTCAACGTCATGAGCCAAATGTGTTCGCAGCTTATTAATACTAAAGTGAAAAAAAACATTTAGAGATACCAAAACATGTATGAACACCAACCAAACGTTGAAAGAAATCAACTCAGATGCACCTATGACGTTATGTTTAATAACTTGGCATATTGTATAAGGACAATGTGCTTTTGTTTACTTAAATTGATATTTATGCGCTAAACTAAGGCCAGGTTTACCGTTGCAACCATGTTAACCGTTAAGAAAGTATTCGTTAAATGTGCATTTTCATTCGCCTAAAATTTAATCAACATGACGTTATTATTAAGAACGAGTAAAACTTTGACAAAAATATAGCAACAGCAATTAAATCAATGATACTTTAAAATAGTCCTCGTAAGGGGCATAATTGCATGCCCTATTTACACATAGTATACCGACATGCTCAGACGAATAATAGTAGCACTACAACCTTTTGCCCACACCGGCCTCATTTCGACTATGTTTCAAAAGGGACACAACTCAATTTCGATATACGTGCTACGTTATTCAGAAAATACAATTTATATCGATTCATTATTTCTGTAAAATAAAACCGTTTGATTTCATGAAAAAATATTTAATCAACTTACTTCTTTCGAATGAAATAACTAACAAACTACGATACATATCGATCTGCGTGGTTTGGGTTTACCTAGACCCCTTCTTGTATTTTATATCAAATGTATTTATTATAAATATTTTAACCTTGCGACAATTACTAACCATATCTCAATATGTGCATAAAGTTGGCTTGAAGTTGACAATGTAACACGTGTGTCTATTTCTGTTAGCCCCGCATCAATATGTTCTTTTATAAATGAATTATAATTGTTTGATATAAAACATAAACAATTCCTTCAGATTTATACATCGCTGGCTTTTCAGTGGAAACAGGTGTGTCATTTCATTCTAAATCCCGCTGCATTAGGTACAAGTCAATTTTATACGACAAATAGTATACATTCAAATGTATCGCACTGACAGTTGTGTGCTACAACATTAATTGCAATAAAAAAATACAACAAAATTAAAACATCAACATGTAAATAAATTGAGGTAGCTAAATGAATGAATAGTCTGCATCATTTTCTACGTCTTCATCATCGTCTACGTATACGTATTTGTATGTGTCGAATTTATTAATAACAACACTATTGCCAAGCAACATATGTCCCCTACCGGCTCCACCATTGTCAGAAATTCCACCATCGTCAGAATTTTTTAGTTGTTTATTTGTTGCAAAAGCAACAATACTTTTGACGTATGAACAGAATGTAATTACGTGCATAATGTCCATATTGCCATCTATCCATATTTTAAGTTTCATGAAAAAATATGCAAAACTTTTTAAAGTTATCGCATGATCCTGAAAACCACCATTTTCAGCAGTATTTCTAGTCTATTTGTTGCCATAGCAACCATAATTTTCGACGTAGGAACAAAATGAAACGATGTGCATAATCTCCATATTGCCATCTAATCATATTTCAAGTTTCATGAAAAAATATTAAGAACTTTTACAGTTATCGCAGGATCCAAAAAAATGTGACGGACAGACTGAAAAATGACTGACACACAGAGCGCAAACCACCGATGAAACCGGTTGAAGTTGTAGTAGTAGTAGTAGTAGAAGTTGTTGTTGTTGTTGTAGTAGTAGTAATAGTAGTAGTAGAAGTAGTAGTAGTAGTAGTAGTATTGGTAGTAGTAGTAGTATTGGTAGTAGTAGTAGTAGTAGTAGTAGTAGTCGTAGTAGTAGTAGTAGTAGTAGTAGTAGTAGTAGTCGTAGTAGTAGTAGTAGTTGTAGTCGTAGAAGTCGTATAATATGTAGTAGTAGTAGTAGTAGTCGTATCCGTATTCGTCTAAGTATTAGTAGTCGTCGTCGTCGTCGTCGTCGTCGTAGTCGTTTTCGTCGTCGTAGTAGTCGTCGCCGTCGTCGTCGCCGTCGTCGTCGTAGTCGTCGTAGTCGTCGTCGTAGTCGTCGTAGTCGTAGTAGTCGTAGTCGTAGCGTCGTCGTCGTCGTAGTAGTAGTAGTAGTAGTAGTAGTCGTAGTAGTAGTAGTAGTAGTAGTAGTAGTAGTAGTAGTAGTAGTAGTAGTAGTAGTAGTAGTAGTAGTCGTCGTAGTTATTGTTGTTGTAGTACAGGTAGTAGTAGTAGTAGCAGCAGTAGTAATAGCAGTAGCAGTAGTAGTAGCGGTAGTGTTAGGAGGAGGACGAGCAGCAGAAGCAACAACAGCAGTCGTGACAGTAGGAGGAGTAGCAGTAGCAGCATCAAGAGTAATTGTTGTTATATTTATAACAAGTATTTTTTTCAAAGGGGATTCATTTATGGTGTAAGATAAAAAGATTTTTAATCCTTGTCATTTTCTATATATTTTGGCGACATACACTATGCGCATTTTTTAAGTTCGTATAAAATTGTATATGGAACGAGATTTTATCATGCAATATTTATACATAATTTGTTTTATTTATAAACTATTTAGTTGTAGGAAACGTTATGTATGCGTTTTAAATGAGAAGATCAAACATCCATTATTATTTTCTTAATTCATATAAGAATGTGTGAGCGAATGGACGACGAATTTCAATGATTTGGTAATAAGCACATCGGTCATACATTCACTCAGTCATTGGATTACTCTGCAAGTCACTCAGTCAGTGAACATAAGAGAACATACGCACGTAGTTACATGCAAGACAAGCGATAACCTGTTGAAAGGATTTCAGTTTGATGTGGTTAAAAGATGGGTTTGATTAAAATCATGAACATGCATCACATTATTAAACGCCCTATTTATAGACCTTGTAATGTATATTGAGAATAACAGGTTACTGCCGGAACGTGTCGTAATATATCAGGAGAATAACAGGTAACTGCCGGAACGTGTCGTAATATATCAGGAGAATAACAGGTAACTGCCGGAACGTGTCGTAATATATCAGGAGAATAACAGGTAACTGCCGGAACGTGTCGTAATATAGCAGGCTAAGCTAAGCATAAACTAATGGCGAGGCTTGCCAGGATGCTATATTTCAACACGAGCACGCAGTAGCCTGTTATTACGTTCATCATAAATCTCATACAAAGAGCCCGTCTTTAAAAAGGAATATTACAATATAATTGTAATAACCACGCCCGGTATCGGCTGCATTCTACAAAAAGCGTTGTTCATGAACACAAAAAAGTAGCGCCATTCAAAAGAATAAAATTACTTAGCTAAGTCTATAATTCTACAACAAAATATTGGACAGCAGTTACATATGCCATCAAATAAATAAATGCCTATGGTATTTATTTTTATTCGAGACACTATATAACGTGTGTATTATATCAATGTTAGTGACAATATTTTGTTGTAACTTTCATATTTACCAAACAAGCCTAGTGCTTTTGCAGCCTTATCTGATGTCGAGATTGAAAATTGTAGAAGGGAAACATTTCTGGTGCGAGAACGATTATTGTTTTTGTTCAGAAATTGCGCATGTTTTGTTTTCATTACAGAAATAGCAGTATGAAAACGTTTTAAATATAACTCAACTTAAGGAATAACACACACTAAATGAAATATTACAAACAATTAAATTGCATACCACATTTATTGTAAAACAGTGACCATATGTATCTTTTGCTTGAATGTTGAGATTTTTCTGCTTTTGTTTAAGACAGTCACATGCGAGGTAAAATGACGAACCATTGCTGCGAAAGATCGAGTATGGGTAATTCGTCATTTTAAGTTTCAGCTCTAAGCTTCCCACGGTTCTACGCAGTGTGACTGGTGCATATTCATAACAATTGGTTCTGCGAATGGAAGAAAGATTCGTGGCAAGATATTCATCGAAATGGTCAACTGATAAAATTGGGATTTCCTTCGTTGCGCCTTTCATGTCACGATATTTTTGGAATCGATAGGTATCTGCAAATGTTTGCCTGTGTGTTTTAATGTTTTTCGTCTCTGATGATTTTTTTTTCAATTTCGGTTGTTATTTTTTAAGTCCTATACTCTAATGTTTTCACTGTTCTAATACATTGATTTTTTCTCAATAAGCACTTCTATTAGAATTGACAATTAATTTGTGTTTTCATCAAATTGTTAAATTAACCCACTCGGATGTATTCCATACTGGTTTGCAAAGTCTTTTTTCTGTCAACAGCATCGTTATAAGATATCAAACTTAGATTCATGCACACAATCGGACAATGAACTGTTCATTTGTTGTATATGTATACCTATGTTTTGTTTAACTCATATTTTTCCAAAAATAAAGAGATTTTACCATTTTTTGTGTGAAAAAATGAAGAATTTTAGCAAGCTGAAAATGTTACCGAAAAATAACGTATTTAAATCATTTATTTAATATATATTAGATTGAATTGTATTAATATTCGCATTATTATTGTGTATTTAAAAGAAATTAAAAAATTAATTTAACATTAAGTTGTATAATTTTTTCATAACTATTGTTTTGATATTATTGTAAATACTTTTAATTATTATTTGTTATTTATTTTTGTGTTTGTCTATTTCTGTTTTGGTTGTGAAGCTTGACATGTCTTTTGACCTTTATAATTTGCATAGGAAGGCGTGTCTAAAACGTAGTATGTTAATTAGATGATGTCATGAGCACTAACATATTCATTATTAATGCTGGGAAAATATGTTTGTGTACTCTTTTTGTTGCTTTCTGTGGATAAAATGTAATATATCTTGGGATTAAATTATTGGTTCTGATAAATTTGTTTCCTTTTAACAATAAAATACAACTTACATCATCACATGTATGTATTAAGTCTTAGTTATATGACCATCCACAACATATTAACTGATAGAAGAACTTCTTATTGAATATGATTACTAAATTACATGCATCGTTACATCAGGCAGCGATGATTGTAGACCTTGAGCTACATATGACACTGCTCCCTCACCCAGAGGGAATGTTCAAGGTTATGTTTCCCTTTACCCTCTAGGTAGTTGGCATTCCCTTTTTGTTATTCCATTTTTTATTTCCATCGTTATATTTTTATTACATAATTGCAGAACATATAATGTATGAAATACATAGTTTTTAATTTATTTGTTTCACATTTTTCTCGATATAATTATGATACAAAGCATCAGTGAAGACTATGGTTGGTGTGAATAAATATGTTTTAAATTTATCCAACATGGAATAGAATCACAAAGTTACATAAATATATGGATAGAAAAAAAAACTAAAAATAAAAAAAAGGAAAGTGTATGTTGCTTTTGGGTAGGTGTACCTATGTTACAAATGTCCAGTGAGTATAAAATATATGTAATTATTTTATGCTTTCCGGTGGTTTATAGAGAAATATCAGTGAATTAAAACTGATAATTTCACTGTTTCAAACAATGAAAATTATCAGTGAAAATTATCGATAATTTTCACTGTTTATGTTAAATGACGTCATTTTTTTGACGAAATGACGTCATGTTCACAACGAAATTCTTTAGTTAAACTCTTTAACAATGTATATTAACTGTGAAATAAAGCATAAAATAAAAAGAAAATTTGTTGGATTCGATGGATTATCGATTTTAATTCACTCGTGATCATAGAAAATATATATTTTCACTCGTGGCTGCGCCACTCGTGAAAATATTATTTTCTATGATCACTCGTGAATTAAAATCGATAATCCACCGAATCCAACAAATATCCTCTATTTTATTTTGTGTTGTCGCTATTAATTCCTCGACTTTAATTCGATTATTAAAAAAAGATACAAAAGCATCTATTTGCGGTGTTGCTTTTTCCTGTTTGCATTTAAAGATAAAGTATTTAGCAAATAATATTACGGAGTTTATAACGTGTGCATTTTTGGAGTCAGCTATGGTGAAATTACAGAATGATATTTTTGCAAAATTTAGTTCAATGTTTTCTAACCTGTTTGATTTGTTGTCAATAAAGTTTTTGATATCCATCCAAAATTTTTGAATGAGGTGACAATCCCAGAATACATGAATATTCGTTTCTGAGTACATATTACAAAAATCGCATAAGGTTGACGGAACGAGATTGCATTTATGTAGGTAAGTGTTGTTTGGTAAAATGTGCATGAGATATTTATATTGGAAATTTCTAAGTTTGGTGTCAATAGTTAATTTAACTGATTGACTGAAGATAGTTCTTTGATTAATTTCTGGATTATTAAGCGTGTCTTTCCATTTGTCAAATTGTTTGAACTTTTCAGGTTTGTGTTTTAGTAAAAGAGATTTATAAACTAGTTTGCAAGCTTTTGTATGTTCTGTTATTTTGTTAAGCATGTATTCCGGGGTGGTATAAATGATATCGTTTACTTTTAGTTTATTTTTCCAATCGACGGGTATGCTTTTGACAATTTGATGGTATTTTATAAAATCTGCTTTATCTATTTCATAAAGAATTACTATATCTTGGAAACTGTAAAATTCTCTTTTTCTAAAATCATATATATGTTCAATATATTAAATACCTCTTTCGAACCATGTTTTAATAAAAAAAGTTTTATTTTCGTTTTTATAAATGTATTATTCCAGATAATTTGCTTTTGTATTGGGATTTCATTTTTTTCTAATGAGACACTGAGCCATCCACAGAGGATGTTTTTTAAGAATTCGGATTTGATGTTAAGGTCTCTAACATCTTTTTCATGGTAATTTGATTTGAAAATTAACATTCCTCCATAGTTGTTTAGCATATTGGTATATATTCTAATCAGTTTTGAGTCGGGTTGAAATATAAATCTTTTCACCCAACTGGCTTTGAGGGATGTTAAGAATAGGTCAATGTCTAACATTTTTAAACCACCATCGGCATAATCTTGTATGATCTGCTTTCTGGCAATTTTATCAGGTTTTTCATCCCACAGAAATTTGAAACATAGTGTATTTATTTTTGAAATGATTTCTTGGGATGGATTTGGTAAAACTGTTAATGGATATACAAGCTTGGGTATTGCAACGTTTTTTAAAACTGTGATTTTTCCAATTAACGATAGTTTCCACCATTTCCATTTATTCAAACAAGTTTCAAAAGCATGAATTTTTTCAGGAAAATTTAATGACATTATTTCTGTTGGTTCGTTACTAAATTCTATCCCTAAAGTTGAGGCGTGTTAAGAGTTCCAAATGAATTGTTTATGTTTGCAAAACTCGATTGGGTTATTTTTGAATGCCCCTATTTTAAGTATTTTACATTTCTGTCTGTTTAAAGTAAGTCCGGATATTTCTGCAAATTCTTCTATGATTTTTATTAATGTTTCGAACGATATACGAGAACCGTCTAGTATGAAAGAAGCGTCATCAGCAAAAAGTGACTGTTTTAGTTCTACATTATTAAATTTTATTCCTTTTACTTCTGTGTTAAGTTCTATGTCTATCGACATTAATTCAATGCAGATAATAAAAAGGTACGGCGATAAAGGACACCCTTGCCTCACCCCTCTTTTTATACAGAAAAACTCCGAAAAATGTCCATTATTTGTAACACGCGATGTTGCATCTTTATAGAATAACTTAACCCACTGTAAAGTGTGTTCGCTAAAACCGAAATGGCGCAGGCATTTAAACATAAATTCATGATCAAGACTGTCGAAGGCTTTATTAAAATCAGAAAAAAATATTAGGCCGGTTTCGTTAGATTCATCAATTCGTTCAATAATTTCTTGTAAAAGTCTTACATTTTCGCCAATGTACCTCCCTTTGATAAAGCCGGTTTGGTTTGTACTAATTATGTGATTTAAGAAAGGTTTTATGCGATTGGCAATGGCTTTTGTAGCTATTTTGTAATCCACATTAAGAAGTGAGACAGGCCTCCAGTTATCGATCAAAAGGGTGTCTTTTCCGGTCTTGGGTAGTAAAGTAATTATGCTTTGTTTTTGCAGTTATGTAAGGTTATTTGTGTCTAAAGAGTAATTAAGAGAATTAACAACATATTCCTTAATATCTGTCCAAAATATTTTATAAAATTCTGCAGAGATACCATCAGATCCTGGACTTTTATTGCTCTTCATGTCTAACAATGCTTTAGCGCATTCATGCTGTGATAGATACTTTTGTTCAATTTGCGTTTGTTCTGGATCTTATTGCATATATTCGTAAAGAAACGTTCATAATTTTTTTTTTCTATATTGGTGTCCTTTTTATAAAGATCTTTATAAAAGTTTGCTGTGTGATTAAGTATGTCTTTTTGGTCTTGTATTATGCTATTATTTTTAGTTTTGAGTTGTTGTATACTTTTGGCTTCTGCTCGTTTTTTTTCCAGATTTGCAAAATATTTTGTGTTTTTTTCGGAGCCTTCAATCCACTGTGCCTTAGCTCGTAGCAGTATTCCTTTTATATTATTTTCAATTAGATTATTTAATTCACTTTTTGAGTCGATCAGTTGTTTGCATTTATCTAAATCATTGCTATTTATTATTAGTTGTTGTTCTAGCTCTGTAATTTTCGATTTAAGTGTTTCTTCCTGTTCCTTTTTCTTCTTATTTATTTTGCTGGCATATTTAATTGTCTCGTCTCGAATGCTTCCTTTAATTATTTCCCACAAAGTATTTGGGTTAGCTTCGCGATTGATGTTTGCGATTTCCGATATAGACGCCCGGATACAACTTTGATATTCTTGTTCCAATAAATATGAATTATTTATTTTAAAGTATCCTGGACCTCTGCAATATACATGTAGATTTAATTTAATTGATATTATTGAGTGGTCCGATTTGAACCCTGTGGAAATGTTGCAATCTGCGAGACAATTTACAATGTCCTGAGATATTAAGAAATAATCTAAGCGACAAAATATAGGCGGTCGAGTGTTTGAATGCCATGTGTAAACTTTTTTATGTGGATTTTTTAAACGCCATATATCACATAGGTCATTGTTTTCTATTATTTCTTTTATTTTTTCGTTACATTTTTTATATGTATCTGATCGACCGTTTAGTTTATCTAACTTATAGTTAATAACAGTGTTAAAATCCCCACCAAGGGACCATAAATATTAAACAAAACAATTAGTTTCCCTTGTATTTCTATTTTCAATAATTGAAGCCTGCCTATTATAATTTCCTCATATTCTAAAATGTTATATTTAAAGTCTAAATCTTTTTTGATAAAAATGCCAATGCCTAGAGAGTTAGAACTATTTCCGCTAAAGAAAAGGTCTCCTCCCCATTGATTACCCCAAGGTGTGTTATCTACATCTGCGTTACAGTGTAGTTCTTGAAGAAAGCATATTTTAAATGTGTTTTCCTTAAGCCATTGAAAAATAATGGTACGTTTTGCTGATGATGCTAACCCTTTTGTGTTATAACTACATATTTCGACTGTCATTTACTGTTATAAGTATTTGTAACTCGACCCTTAAAATAAAAGTTTTGGTTATATCCCGAAAAGCAACAGGTACACATGATAAATAAAAACTGTTTACAATAACAAAAAGTGAAGGGTTTTGCCATAAAAAAAGATATATACAAAAATTGTAAAACAGACACATTCAATAAACATATGAACTAATACACTCGGACTAAACTAAATAAACTAATTAGAGCGAGTATGTGTGTGCGCGTGCGTTTGTGCGTGCGTGTGTGTGCGTGTGCATGTGTGTGTGCGTGTGTATGCTTTTGTGTCTGTGTTTTTATGTGCAAGTGTGCTGAACTTAATATCTAAGAACAGTCCCGTTAATTTTAGCCCCCTAGTGGAAGCTAGATTGCCTTAACGGTTACAGAAAAAGCATTATTTAACCTTGTGTATTTATTTAAAGCTGCCCCTGTTTGGTCGTCTAAAACACGAGAACAAAAGTTTAGACAGCCATTATGGCAAATTATAAGAAGATGTGTCTATGTATGCTACAAAACAGTTTTAGCGTGTATGCGTTTTGTGCGCGTGTGCGTGTGTGAGTGTGTGTGTTTGGTTTGACTCCTCTTATCATAACATGCATACACACAATTCTATTCCTCATCTCCAAAAATATCTTATTTATCTTGTAATGTTTCACTTCATAAAACATTTCATATTTAAATTGGACTCGAAAAACTGTAGATCCACATAAAAATAATCTTCAAAAAAGAACAAAAAACAAACAAACAAAATTGTGTTATAACAATCACAAGTAAAATAAAACATATACAAGACGAGACAGCAAAGAGGTGTGCCTATATACAGTCCTTAAATATTCACAAAGTCTGAGTGATACATTCGCTTCAGATATAGTAAAACTATTTTTAGGGAAAAAAAAAACAACAACTTCTTACAATACAATCTTAATCGGATTACTCGTTAAACTTTAGAAGGTACACATTTTAAGCGGTTTAAGTTATATATATGTAGCATTCTGACCTATGCACTGCAAATAACAAGATCTATAACAAAGTATCTAGTTTTTCTAAAAGAAAACAAATGTTATTAAAAACAGCAGCCACAACATTTATACATACATTAGAAGTTTTCATATCTTAAGTATTTCTATATCATAATCACAAACTTGTGCATTTACTATTTACAATAAAGGCGACAATTACGAATGAAGAAAGACATCAACAAATTTACTAAAATAACGTGTTGCAGTTAAGAGTTGGTCTTTTTCATTTATAAAAGTATGCGTACGTTCTTTGTGCGTGCGTGCGTGCGTTTGTGCGTGCGTGCATGTGTGCGTGTGTGTGTGAGTGCGTGCGTGAGTGTGTGTGCGTGTGCGCGTGTGCGCGCGTGTGCGCGCGCGTGTGTGTGTGTGTGTGTGTGTGTGTGTGTGTGTGTGTGTGTGTGTGTGCGTGCGTGCGTGCGTGCGTGCGTGCGTGCGTGCGTGCGTGCGTGCGTGCGTGCGTGCGTGTGTGTGTGTGTGTGTGTGTGTGTGTGTGTGTGCGTGTGCGTGTATGCTTTTGTGTCTGTGTTCTTATGTGCAAGTGTGCTGAACTTTATATCTCTAAGAACAGTCCCGTTAATTTTAGCAACCTAGTGGAAGCTAGATTGCTTTAACGGTTACAGAAAAAACATTATTTAACCTTGTGTATTTATTTAAAGCTGCCACTGTTTACCCGTCTAAAACACGAAAACAAAAGTTTAGACAGCCATAATGGCAAGTTATAAGAAGATATGTCTATGTATGCTACAAAACAATTTTTAGCGTTTATGCGTCTTGTGCGCGTGTGCGTGTGTGTGTGTGTGTTTGACTCCTCTTATCATAACATGCATACACACAATTATATTTGTCATCTCCAAAAATATCTTATTTATCTTATAATGTTTCACTTCATAAAACATTTCATATTTAAATTGGACTCGAAAAACTGTAGATCCACATAAAAATAATCTTTAAAAAAAAACAAACAAAACAAACAAACAATATTGTGTTATAACAATCACAATTAAAATAAAACACATACAAGACGAGACAGCAAAGACGTGTGCCTATATATAGTCCTTAAATATTCACAAAGTCTGAGTTGATACATTCGCTTCATATATATTTAAGCTATTTTTAGGAGAAAAAAAACACAAAACAAAAGCAAACAACAAATGCTAACAATACAATCTTAATCGGATTGCTCGTTAAACTTTTAAAGGTACACATTTTAAGCGGGTTTAGTTATATATATGTAGTACACATTTATTCTGACCTATGCTCTGCAAATAACAAAATCTATTTGAAATATCTAGTTTTTCTAAAAGAAAACAAATGTTATTAACAACCGCAGCAACAACATTTATACATGCATTAGAAGTTTATATATCTTAAGTATTTCTATATCATAATCACAAACTTGTGCATTTACTTTTTACAATAAAGGCGACAATTACAAATGAAGAAAGGCATCAACAAATTTACTAAAATAACATGTTGCAGTTAAGAGTTGGTCTATTTTATTTATAAAAGCATGCGTTCTCTCTGATTTTCTCATTTTTTTAAACCGATGGCTCGTTTAAATGGTTTGTTGCTCAAGTTAAAAAAAACGATTAGATGATCATTATCACGAATGAATGTCCTTTATGCGGTCATTTATGTGTTTGGTATGTTAAGCTGGATACAAATGATTAAACGATATATTAATTATTTATATAAAATATAAACACCTGCTTAACAAATAAGTTTAAATAATTTAAGAAGCCCAAACTATGTTATAAATATTTAATTGCTTCTTAATTCAATAGTATTTGTCACCGCACTGTCAAAACTAACGTCTCTGCTTCGGGAAGTTTCCTCGTGCTTTCCGTGGTTTGTTTAATTTACCTGTGGTTGCAAGATCCCCCGAAAACAAACACACTGTGTTTCTGATAGTGTATAAAAAAGAAAAGGTTCTGTTAACACTTTGCGTTCTCAGTTTGGCCAGGGAAGGTCCAACCAGAAACGATATTGTTCTGTATTGACTTTGTGTGTCTGTTCATTGACATCCCTGTAAAAGATGGCTCCCTCACGTGTCCATGTTGATTTGACAATGTCTGACTGCTTCCTTCTTACACTTGCGAAGACTTCCGCGTTGAGCTTGGTCAGATGGTCATTTACGTAGACTGGTTGTGCTTTCTTGCGTAGTAGTTTCGCCGCCTGCATAATTTGGTGCCTTCTCATTCGGGAAACCATCTTTACTATTATTGGCCTTTTTTTCTGTCGCTGAAAAGGACCAATCCGATGACTTATGTCGATGTCAATCTTTGATAAATTCAAATCTGGAATGTGGGCGTTCAGAGTGTTTATCACCTTTTCTGTCGTTTCTATATAATTCTCTCTTTCGCTGTCTTCTATCCCCTCTATCTGTATGTTGTTCCTTCTGCTATATTGCTCAAGTTCATTTATGTGGAGTTGGTTTGCATACTCGTTGTTTTTCATGGCTTTTTTTAGGCGTTCATTTTCTTCTTTTTGTTCTTTTAGCTCCCCCGTAAGTCGTCTATTTGTTTGGTTTTCTTGTTGTTTTCAATGTCATTATCAAACAGTTCTCCCTCCATTTTATCTAATCTTTGTATAAATGTACTAAACAGTTCTTCCTTCAGCTGAATGACTATCTCTTTAACTAGATCCTTAAGTTCTTTGCTGTCCTTGGTAATGACGTTTTTCAGTTTTTCATTAATGCTTTTTAGTTCTGTAGCAATTTCTATGTCTGTATCGTCGTTATCGCTTTTAACTTTATTAACGTTCTTCTGTTTCTTTTTCTTTTGCCTTACACTTACTTGCTCACACATGCTATTGTCACTCACGCTGCTCACATTGTCTCTGGTTCTTTTATCACCGGCTTTCACGTTTACTGTCCTTTTCCATATCTGTGGTGTTTTTCTTTTTGAATTATGAATAAAATATTTAGTTTACTGCATAAAAATTGCTCTCTGGTTCAAACTCCGATTGTTGTTCACATAGATCGTTTATATCAGTAACTGAGGCATACTTGTTTTGAGTAGTATATTTTGAATATCAACGTGTGATTGTTTACATAGTTCACCTCGTGAATCACATGAATCGCATGTCCGTGAAATTTACAATGGCGTCGCCCATTCCTCGTGATTACTTTATTTCATTTTAAAGTTTGACGTTTTCTATCAATATTAATTGCTTTATTGATAAAAGAGAATAAATAAGTTGTTACTCGCTATTTATGTCCATATATTTCACACTTTTTCTGTCAAACTATTATTCCAAACTGATTCTAAAACACATTTTACACCAGCGATGTAATCAACGTCTTCACGTGTTCAATGTCAAGGCGAAAACCTTTGGCATTCCCTGGCAAAAGTTTGCAACGTTCTGTCGGGGCTTAACAAAATTATGGCACTTATAACGCATACCCCTTATTTTACCTTTTTACTCTTTTCATTTTGCAATACTTCTGCTATTTATTCTTTTAAAGCAATAGTGTTGCTAAATAATTTGTGTCCCAGCAAATTCTATCGAATTAAGACATTTTGAATATCAAATCCATTTACAAAGTGTATCTTTGATACAAACAAAATGTTAATATCAACTATTTTTATGAAAAAGGTACGTCCTTTTGTTTTGATCCGTACATTTTATTGAATTTCCTCAGACGAAACCAAAGATTTGACTTTTAAAATGTCTTAAACAGTTAAGTGGAATTTATTTTTTAATTATTTGATCAGTTTTGGTTAGTCATTAATACATCTTAATGTATTTTTCAAAAATGGGTTTAAATAAAGCCGATATATGATGTTCTATCAACAAATAAGGTTTTCATACGGCATTATTTGTAACGCTGAGAATGCAGTAAATTTATCACACCTCAGGCTGATGTTGATATATTTCCTCAATTGTCTCAATGTATTTGTTCCAAGGTTTATGTTCACATTAATATAGCTCCCCCTGTTTTTCCAAGAAAATGTTATTGATATATCCCCTTGAAAGAATACAAACAACAGATTCCCTAGAACTTAGACTGTGAATAAGAAATGAACAAAATATTATGTGAACAAGAGATGTGTTTGTCAGAAACACAATGTCCCCTTTTGCGCCGCATTGAAGCCAAATATTTGACATTTGACCTTGAAGGATGACCTTGACATTGACCTTTCGCAACTCAAAATATGCAGCTCCGTGAGATACACATGCATGCCAAATATCAAGTTGCTATCTTCAATATTGCAAAAGTTATGACCAAGTTTAAGTTTAGTGACAGACACACAGACATACAGACACACAGACATACAGACAGACAGGCCAAAAACAATAAACCCCCGATATTTTGGGGCATAAAAAGGAAACACGTTTTTATTTAGACAATACTGTGCATCTTTTGCGACATTATTAAATTAAACTACTATTAAAAACTGTACAAAAACATAATTAAAGAGTTGTTTTCAATACATAATTATTCTTGAGAGTAAACTATATATACAGTCAGGAGATAATTCTACTAGAACAAGTGAAATCTTTGCTACATGAACTATTTTATTCTTCATTACGGCCTTCATATAAGAAAATTTTCAATAAAAGAAATATATGTTTCTAAGTATATTAGGTCACTTTAAAATTTAGTGTAATAGTGTTCAAATAATACCAGTGCCTGTTAATTGGTAAATATTCTCTAAATAGTCTCTTTTCAGAAACATATTATGGGAAGGCTAATTAACAACCAAAGAACTTGAAATCTAGCCAAAAGATACGTTAGGGGAAATAGGTATTGTTCATTTTGAAAGTGTAGTAAAGGAAGAGGTACATACACTGACATATTATAGTTTCCAAAACCACAATAATGTAGCAAAAACATGGTCATCATACAAATCCTTAAAATATGGACCAGAGCACTTTACTTGTAATCTGCCCGAGCAATAGGATGTTGAAAAGCACGGAATAAACAGACGATGTTACAAATTGTTCACCAATCTCAGTCATGTTCCAAAGCGGGTAAATTCATTCCCTCACTATGATGCTAAAAATCAGCTCTCTTCATTAAAGTACAAGCTTATATCCAGTAGCTATGTTTCCTAGTCGCATTTTTTTGTGACAAAAGTATTTTCAAAGTTAAGGGCTACAAGAAATGGTTTAATATATGTGTTACAAAATGTGCTTAAAATCAATAAACTAGCAGCGATTCAAAAACCTGATAAACGGATACTTTGTTAAGTTCTGTATCAAGAACTTATTGCTCGTGACCAATGCACTTTAATGCCTGCAGAAATTAAACAAGATCTATGACTCGCAATGATTGCCATTAATGTTTATCAGCACGTTTTAACCAGCCAGTGTACACTGAAGCTTTCAAGTACATATGTTATTATGTTGGAGAGAATATGGTGCTAAGAACAGCACACAGTTATAGAGGAAAGATACCTTAGCTACATTCTCGAACAGCACCCTTCTGTTTACGATGAAACATATAAAACCTATTAACTAAAAAATCCAAACCCTTTTGATGAGGTGGATGGAATGGATGAGTTGTATTGTTTATCATCTGATATTCCTGCTGAACCTGAAGCAGCTGCCAACCTTCTCGAGGCATTAGATATTGGTTATGGTACTATGGAAGCCTTTATAAGTGATCGTCGCATCGCAAAGATTATGTCGTTAGATGAGCTTTTCAAGCGAAACAAACTTGACATATTTGATACATCAGAAGTGAGTAAGACAAGTTAGACAACTAGAGGTTTTAGATACAAACTGTCACAAGTTAAAGCTGGCCGCAACATATTTTCACCACTGATCCTTCTTTCAATTAAGAATGTTATTGATCTTGAACGAACACTTTCTTAGTCACTGTCTAAAGAAACTTGGTCTTTGGGAACAACTGATGGGATGCCCGTGAAAACGGATAAAGTAAAGCTTTTACATTATGTAAAGACTAATTGAACCAAAGCCATCTAGTCAAAACGATGATGTTGCCAGTATCATTGATGGCAACGCAGTACTACACAGTACCTCTCTTGGTGCATTTTAAGAAGTAGCCTCATGAAACTTCAGTCAAATCCTTTGAAAGAAAACGTCGCGGTACATTACCAATATTTCTATCGTGAGGTGCAAAAATCATAACGCCCAGTGACTGGAAAAGTTTTCTTTCACACGGCTTAAACAAAACACAGCTTCTAAAAGTACTATTGGAACAATCGAGCACTAACAAATATGCAGAACAACTTTAGGGTCGCCAAACTTATGTTGTTCTTGGTGAACGATGCTGTTTGTTTACAATCCATGACGTTCTGATAACTGAGGTTGTTCCAGACGAATCTATGTTTTGACTCAACAGGAAGCAGAAACAAGAATTATTTTCACCCCATGCACATTCAAGAATATAATCCTCACATCAAACCCATAATTGTGAGATCACCCGACACAGATGTCTTAGTGCTTCTCATTATGTATTGGAGACAAAATTGGGTATTTAATCCTATTTGACATGGAAACTGAAAACAAACGAAGACTCATCGACACAGAAAATATTCTCAAAGCAAAGGGAAATGACTTTTGTTCAGTGTTACCCACAATTCACTGCGTAACTGGTTGCGATACGGTGAGTGCATTTTTCAGAAGAGGGAAGAAGGTCCAGTCAAACTTCTTGATACACAAACAGACTTGGCGAATCTTTGCCAAGTTGGTTAAAAGACAGGAGTGAAGTGATGACTTGTTTTGGAAACTGAGAATTTTGTATGTAATATGAAAAGCCAAATTACTCAAATGTAAATAAGGTCCGGTTTGATACATTCTGTAGGAGAAGTTTAAGCAAAGGTACTACTCTGAACTCATGCAACTCTATTGACTTGAGTTTGCTACTTCCGTGTAAAGCAACACTTAAAATGCACACCAGACATGACAATTACCAAACATATATTTGGTTACACACCCATGCAAGGTATCCCTGCATGCCTGATGTTCCAATTAGTTGCTGGAAGCCTTGGGCAGATGAAATCTAACATGTTTTGACTGAAAGAGACATTTTCGCCAGTGGGCTAGTTGAATACTCTGTACAAAGTTGTAAGTAGATAAATCAATCAGGATGAGGATGAAAATGATGATAGTATTGAAAATGACAATTTGCTTGATGTAGTGTTCGATGATCAGTGATATAACTCCTCTGTCCTGACTATGAAAACGAACAAAATGGCAAATCATAAGTTAGACTTGTAGACTAGTATTATTATAAGTATTATTATATCAATAATAAGTATCATAATTATACAAGTAAGTATATTTAAGATGATGCAATCATCGAGTTATAAATATCTGCCAAGTTTAGTATTAATCTATATTTTTCCCGAGAGTTGTTTTTCAATGGATTGTTTTTTTATATTATCATAATTATTATTATTATTAATATTATAACCATCCTGATCAATAATTGTTACATTGATTGTTGTCATTATTTTAACAAGTTTGTTTGCAATTGCGTTTCGAAATCGTTTGATAGAATTATGTGATGATGATCTGAAATAATGTGTTTGACACAAAATAAATGCGTTTAAGGTATATGTATGTGAATCATATACAAATGTGTGTAAATATATATATATATATATATATAAATATATATATATATATATATATATATATATATATATATATATATATATATATATATATATATATATATATATATATATATATATATGCGAATTATAGGATTATTCTTTGTGTTCCTTGCGCATTCCGCCTTTAATAAACCCACGTGATGTTGATCCCTAAATATTGCAAGCCTAGATCAGAACCGTCTGCCACGTCTTCTGCCATTTGATAGGCCTTCCATATCATCCGTTATCCGATTATTCATACGTTCTTTACGTGACATTTAAAAACCCGATTAATATACAGGTTCAGACCACCAGGAACTCGGCCGTTGAGTTTTAAACCTTACAACAACATGACACGTAATACAGTTTTTAAATGTTACAAGTAAATACCACGGCGAACTTAAGTTATGAAACATAGCAGAACAGTTAGTCATATATATGTTACGGTTGTATATACGTGTAAGTAACTTGTACAACAATCGATACAAACAAACATTTAAAGTCGGGCTTTCCAACGTAGACCACTTGGTTACTATACACCACTTTTATTTAATATTTGATAAACAAGTATATGTAAACAATACGGCACTGCTAGCCAACTATATAGCATTAAATAACGACCTTTATTCTTCCGGGAGCAAGTCCCAGTTCAGTACAGATCTATGAACAATCTATTGATTTGTTTAATACATTAAATTCATCACAAGGCTTTTCACCATAAGCCAAATGGCGATCGTTTTACCACAACTTGAAAACTGGAACTGCGTATCTACCAAGAACAAGATATTTATTTATTTACAGACAAAGATGATCAACGGGCATTTAACCATAAGCCAATTGGCAAAACTGTATTCTCCGTAATTTCGGAAATATAGAAGCCCATTTATCGCTTCATTTACCAAACATGTACCATTATATATAACCACCACAAAGTTCTTCCGGGATTAAGTCCCGGTTAAAATGGAGACCCGAGAAACGGCGTTATCTACCAAGAACTTCTTTATATTGATATTTTATTTAATATTTACTTAGCCAAAAGTGATCACCGGACTTTGCACCATAAGCCAATTTTGGCGATCGTTTCAACACCATAATTTTGAAAATGAATAAGCACATTTTGTGCACCATCAACCAACCATGTACCATTATATATAACCACCACAAAGTTCTTCCGGGATTAAGTCCCGGTTTCGGTACTTACCCAGGAACAGCGTTATCTACCAAGAAGTTGATATTTATTTAATATTAACTTATAGCCAAAAATGATCACCGGACTTTTCACCATAGGCCAATTTGGGCGATCGTTTCAACACCATAATTTTGAAAATACATTAGCACATTTTAGTGCACCACCAACCAACCATGTACCATTATATATAACCACCACAATGTTCTTCCGGGATTAAGTCCCGGTTCCAGTAGAGACCCGGGAACGGCGTTATCTACCAAGAACTTGATATTTATTTAATATTTACGTATAGCCAAAAATGATCACCGAGCTTTTCACCATAAGCCAATTTGGGCGATCGTTTCAACACCATAATTTTGAAAATACATAAGCACATTTTAGTGCACCACCAACCAACCATATACCATTGTATAT
This sequence comes from Dreissena polymorpha, assembly GCF_020536995.1. NCBI lineage: Eukaryota > Metazoa > Mollusca > Bivalvia > Myida > Dreissenidae > Dreissena > Dreissena polymorpha. The sequence continues at coordinate 128,530,720 of NC_068357.1, read as the reverse complement.
ATAAACCAATTTTTCTTTTTGGGATTAAGGCTCGGTTTAAGTAGAGGCACTGGAACTGCTTATTTACCAACAACCTGAAATTTGTTTTTATTTATAGCCAACGTTGATCATCATAAGCCTATTGGCAATCGTTTAATCGCAATAATTTTGAAATAACAGAGGCGCTTTTTGCGTATCGTCAACCAAACATATACCGAACCTATTCCAATATAAACAGATTGTTTGATCTCACAGCCCCATTCTATTATTTACTTAGAATCAAAGTTGTGCGTGTGTCTTTTAAACATAAGCCCATCGGTTATCATTTAAGCAGGTTCAAAAATTCACGAAGACGTACATTTAGGGCACCACAAACGAATGTATATGAATTTGTATTACTGCAGTTTATTGTATATATACATTATTATGTTATTGATGTGTTGTAATTTGTTATTATTATCATTATTGTATGTATTTATTATTATTATTAATTTTGTTACATGGATTATATTACAAGTGCTGCAAGATACGCACCAACGCACATCAATTAATATAGTATGCAGATACAATTGATTGCTGGGATTTTTGAATTAAGGCTGCGATTATATTTGCTGTTTGTTGATTTAGTCTTCGTTGCAATAGGGACCCGGGAAATGCGTTTTTTCCAAGGTATAATAAGCAATTTTGCTTTACATATCGTATTGAGTATATTAACTTTAATAAATCAGACTCCAAGTGTAATGCCGACATGCATTAATATGGCTATAAATGAACTTTGTTTTTTAACGATATATATAAATACACCCATGGAACCATACTGAAGAAAATACGTAATGTTCCGTTCGTTTTTATTTTATTAACGTCAAACTATCTAATAGTTTTGACGATTGAGTACGTAGCGAGAACAAAAATTAGCATCCACCGATTGTTGGCGCATGATAATATCCTCTAACTATTGTACAACTTTCATGCGTCAGATTTCCACCCAAACTTTGTGGACCTAAACAACCAGACTAAAATAGCATTATTACGACGAAGATCAGTTGGTCAAACTGAATGCAAACGAATAAACCATAACGGCATTTATCAGTTTTTTACGCATACTGATGCATACTAGTACGCAAGTATTTCCCATTATACTGAAACACGCAAAACATAATATTAACCTTTAAACAGAGAATAAATAAATAAAACGATTTGAATTACGTCTACGCTCTACCATACAAATTGGTGCACGTGGAAATCTTGATTTCCGCTCCATTGAACATGTATCACCTTAATACCGATAATAGATACATTTTTATCCCATTTTCAACGCGACATTGACGGCATAACACCCTATGGAATATACTAACCTTTATCCCAACCCGCGGGATACACCTGTCGCGTGCACGGGCCACCTTTTATTCAACAATTGAATGATTTTTCATAAGAAATAAAGTCGAGAAAACTTTAGCTTCAAAACTACACGACCCTCAACCTTTAAATCTAGTCATATGACACAACTTTACGCCATCCGCACAATGAATCAGCCGATTGATGGCGTCATAAAATGGCATACATATTGCGTCATTTCCCCCCCGACGATTTATTATAAACGCGATTTATTTCACATGTACATGTACTGTATATCGACATATTTGAATTGTCAATTTATCACATTTCCTTATTTCGTGTAACGTGCATTGTTTATAATCCATGCATAATTATACTTTTGACATTTAAGAATGTACAACAAGCCATACAAATAACGCACAATTCATAAATAAACTGCAATATTTGCTTTCCGATTTAATTCACGTAACGTTAGGCATAGAGCTGTGTTGCATAAGATGGTAAAATAGCACCAAACTGGAATTCGGAACGTCCCATTTTGTACACGGGTATTATCCACTCATTTATCTGTTGTGTAATGGAATGTTTTCCATTCTTTGTGTATTTATATATTAAATTATTTTCTTATACAATAAGGGCATTTACCATAGACAAATAAAACATTGTTCAAGTTTAAACATAATTATGTTTGTATGCAGAAGTCTGCATTTGCAACCGAGTTTACCAACGGCTATTATTTGATAAACTGCTCCGGTTCATTTTAACAGCAGTAATGTACATAGAGTACATGACAAAGCGTGTGACGAAGAAGAAAGTTTATCGAGTTCATAAACTCATTTGAAGATAGTGATAGGATGGCATAAGGGTCTTTATTAAACTATAATCTACGCTAAAATAATATTTATAGAAAGACCCTAGATGCAAAATCGTCAATTATTGAGTTAAATGGATTATTAGATGGATTTTAAAGGAAAATTAAAGGTGAGATACTAGTTCGAACGTGTTTTGGTTTTTGTTAAATGGATTATTTTTTCTACTTCCATAAGTTGTACGTTGTGTCGCCATATAAATCATTTACACGTTAAAGCAAACGTCTACACGTTCAATGTTTTAAATGACGCCGGAAGCGCACCCAATAATTTCTTTATTGCAAACTATTTGGTGCGTTATTTCTAGGCATATTTGTTAAAGAGACACCTAGGAAACAAATTCTCCGTTTGAAATGTTTGTCTCGTCTGTAATGATAAATAAAACAACATGTTTAACCGACCTTAAAGCGGGTATATACGATTTTTTTATATGTGTTTAATTGTAATATATTGATAAAATATGTTACAATAACACAAAATAGGCAATTAAATTTATACAATAAAGCCGAATTTCATAAAATGTAGCAAAGACAAATTAGCGCCCCGAGCCGATAGTGACGTACATATTTTCCTACAATAACCGAAGCATTCGTCTTTGTATTATAAACCGTTAAACTACGAGGGGTGTTCCAGAAGTTCGTGGATTTTCGCTATAACTTATTAGTTTGCTGGTAAAAGTCAATGAAATTAACATATTATACAAACCAATTATCACGGACTTTATATATAAGCTAAAAATGCATGAATTCCATAAAGCGCGTTTGAAACGCGTTGCCATAGAGACCTCAGTAACGACATGCGGCGCACGCGTGTATTTTATTATAAGTATGAGCGTTACGCGAATTTAAATTTGGTTTAAATGTGGTTGATAAACAGAATTTTCGGCAAATTTCACGTTACAGTGCCTAAGTCCTCCTTATAGCCCGGATTTGGCCCCTATGGACTTCCGCGTCTTCCCGGATGTTAAATCACAGTTGCGCGGTATTCGCTTTGCAAGTAAACAGGAACTTGCAGCAAAGCGAATCGTGTCGTCTTTTGACGCTGACTGGTATAGAGACATTTTTGGCAAGTGGATTTCCCGACACATAAAGTGCATTCGCGTTGGAGGTGATTATGTAGAAAAGATTTGACAGTTGTTAACTTCATAACGTCATTGACGTTGAACAGAAACGTTACACGTGCGTCGGTGTGCGCATTGTGCACATGTTTAAATCTCTGATATATATATTTATTGTTTTATGTATTTCCATGATATTTGGAGAGTAGATTTGGAAAGGACGAAATATTCTTAACATGCTATTTGTTTGTCCATTTATGTTACCAAATGAAAGTTATAGCGAAAATCCACGAACTTCTGGAACACCCATCGTAAGTTTAGATGCACATCGTACATGTATGGTATACATGCTGGCGAATTCGGCTGTACAGCCGTTTTCAATTTCAGAATTAAATATCTGGCTTATTTCGCATTTTTTGACACATGTTCTTCTTAACTTTTATTTTAATTTATATTGAAATATATATATATATATAAGTTTTTTACACAGTTTATATAAATTCATAAATATTTAACAAAATCGTATATACCCGCTTTAAAAACCGCTCAGGCGATTCCACGTTTCGTTTTATATAACAGACGCCGTTACCTCCGGTTCGGTTTCAAGTCTATTCTCCGTTCACAAGGCTTGAAACGACAACGCTTCCTTCAAAAGACATTTTTCGACCCGTGGTGGCAATATAAAACAATAAAATAGTTGTGTTAAATCGGATATAGAACAATGATTAGACAATACTTCAAATTAATGCAAACATAAAATATCTAAGAATAAAGCTTTGTCTAAAAATTCACGATAACTCAATATTAAAATTTACAAAACACAATTTTGAGAAGTATACCATCACGTGGTCGGTCTTTCTTAATACTAAAAAAAATACAACAACAACACAAAAACACATATACAATATCTTTTCCCAGAATTTATAATGCTTTTTATGTTATACATATACATTTCACTAAATCTCTAAAGTAATACAACTGCTCATAATTATACAAGTTCTCCATTTAAATTTATGAAACCACGTGGTCGGTGTAACCCAATTCTAAAATGCAAAATATTTAGTATCTTTCCAAATATATACTGCATGTCATATTCTAAATGTAAATACACCTAACAAGATACAATTGTCTATAATTAAATAAGTTCTTCTTTGAAAGGAAAGAGTTAAAGCATAATTTATGAAACCACGTGGTTTAAAATGTAAACTTGTAAACCATAGCGCGACCTACCCTGTGATGCGAGGAGCCAATCTCTTGCACGACGGTTACATTACATTCACCTCTGTGTTGGGCTCAGAACGGACTATTGTTATGAAAGCGTCTCATTCATGTCATGATCATACCAAGCGTTCATCATTGAGGTTACAGTATACTAAACAATCTCTTGCACGACGGTTACATTGCATTCACTGCAATAAAGAAAACCATCTCATACCATGATATCTTATATCAGTCTTAATTCATTATTATTAAATTGATATGGTTTTTTGTTGTTAAGAAACCAACATACATACACACGTCGAAGCAATTCCTAACGTCACTCAATAAAACATTATGTTCAATTATTTACATATGTAAAGTGCGTGGAATGATTCCATCTGCGTAAATGGGCAATAAAATAGTTCCAAAGAGTTGCATTAAAACTCGCAAGTATTTGCACGATTTATCATACATTTAAAAGTCATATTTCTTAATTTAATGCATGCGATCTTAAATATCCAATCAAATAAACATTGAATGCGTTTGTTCGGTTTTAGCTTTTTTATAGACAAAATGGCGTGCTGGGCCTTTCGCAGAGTCGTATGGGTTACATTATCCTAAACGGAAGTGGAATTTGGGGGGTTACATGCAGTCGGTTTGCTACTAAGTACATATGATGCAGGTCCTGGTGCATAAGATTTTAAAAATGTATCTGAAATGAAGAGTTTAGGTGTCAGTTTAAAGGTACATGTGTAAGTCACAGGGCAAAAGGCCTGATTTGTGCATTTCTTTGTATGTTAGTGGTTGCCAGCCTCAATAGTAGGGCATGGTTTTTGCCTTCAAATGGCAGTGCCGGTAGCTGTCAAAACCGGTTCATATGTTCTAAGGTAATTATTTTGAGTTACACCGTATAGAATTTTTTCAAATGCAGTTTTTTTGTAAGCTTATGAAACCACCTTTCCAGTCATGTATAGTTATATATTGGCTTATCGCTCGGTCATGGTGAAATTTGAGATCAAAGATTGCGAACTCTATATATAACAAAGAAGGAAATTAATTGGGCATGTGTAACCTTTAAGTGAGAGCAAGGAACGACAACTCTGCCTGGAGATTGGCGAGGAGCTAGTAAAAGAACGACAATTTGCACGGGCAGTGGTTTTATACTTAGTGGACGAGTCTATGTGTTAGAGTAGACTGGGTAGGATGGGTTATAAAATTGGGGTTCGGGTTTCGGCGATCCCTTAGGAAAATAGCGTTTGCGTTGATTAAGACATTAACATTATTAATCTCGTGTTGTACAGTCTTGATTATCATAAAAAGTACGTGTACTGACTGAAAGCGATATTCATCTTTGTAGTTTTTTACGCATTGAGCGTTTTCTGATGAACGAAAAAAAGTAACAACAAACAACTATGTGCTTATGTACACATGTTTTATACAACCTGAGCCTTTCTGCCCTTTTCTGTAGCTTATTCAAATAAATGAACCAGTTTCAATCCTGAGATAATTACAATGAATGCACCTATTTAAATGGTTTGTCAAATGATGTCTTTATCAGGTCATGTATTGGACATTTGCGAACAATATACAAACGTCGATACATAAATAATCACACATAGGAAATATAGTTTGCTACAAACGTATAAATGTACATGTATTTTAACAAGTAAGTTATACTATTAAGTACATAAAGGAGTTGTAAGGGGCACATATGGATACACGATGAATATAAGAATACCAATCCTTAACCTTGTATTGCGTAGCGTAGTATTTAAATATATATTCATAATAGTTATATATGACATGAATTGTAGATATGGGATATTAAAAAGCTGTATCATAACGGGACCTTTTCACAGTTTGATAAAATGACACTTTGAAAAAATTGTTATATATTTAATAAAAGGTTATGTTTAAGCCAAGCGAAATGATGCATCGACTTTGATTACTAAAGTACTAGTTCATTAATGCGTTGGCGTTGCTTCCAAGAATACCCGAGTACAAATCCCGGTGATTGCAATATTTGTTATTCAACTTTTATTTCTTGCTTGTATAAATTAGATTATTAAATACATTATAGATTTGTTAGTAAACATATTTAATTGAATTTTGCAAAAGTATGAAAACCTGCAAAGTCCCTTTAAAGTAGGAAATTAACAGTAGTAGAGACAGCAAACTAGGAAAATGAATAAGTAATGCACACACATCGGTTATGGAAGGAAATGGAAAGATACATTTGACAATGAGACATTTACATTTTTTGTCAGAGAAAATGTCACCGCTCGTTCTGGTGAAACTGGGCTTCATGCATCTGCGCTATGTGTCCTCTGAGACTTGCCTATGGGGTCCGCTTTATGCATCTGCGCTAAATATCGTCTGAGACTTTCCTCTGGGGTCCGCTATATGCATCTGCGCTAAGTGTCGTCTGATGCTTGCCTTTGGGGTCCGCTTTATGCATCTGCGGTAAGTGTTGTCTGGGACTTGCCTATTGGGTCCGCTTTATGGATCTGCGCTAAGTGTCGTATGATACTTGCCTATGGGATCCGCTTCATGCATCTGCTTTAATTGTCTTCTGAGGCTTGCCTATGGGGTTTCATGCATCTGCGCTAAGTGTCGTCTGACACTCGCCAATGTGGTCCGCTTTATGGACTTTTTCAGTGATTCGAAGTCTCTTCAAAATGAAACTCTAGTTTAGGCGAAGTGTCGTTCCTGATTAGCCTGCTTCCTGCACAGGCTAATCGGAGAGGACACTTTACTCAAATGCATGACGTCAGGTTTTAAGGATGAATGAGTATGATATTAACGACTTTTATTACTTAGAGTACTACCAGAATCCGAACTAAATGAACATGTAATGAATGAACAAACTCGCATTTATAACATCCAAAAATATATTTCTTAGTCCCCTTACATATACTGATTGATTACGAACCCAATACAGATATTTCATAAAATTGTGCTTTTAACACTTCGTATGTTATACAACTAAGATACATAATTACTATGGTGTATGAGCAAAGGAGATATGTACCCTGCTGAAATTAAATGTCAACGATGCCTGCAATACAATTCCACAGAACACCGCTGCTTTCATCGAGGTATTGTATAAACATCAAAACATAATCCCACGATAAAACCTATTTAATTCAAGCTCAATTTCGGTTAATACCGGAAATAGCGAGCAAAGTTTGAGACCTTGTATTTTTCGCTCTCGATCCCCAACTCTTCGCATAGAGCCAACAGCTTTTCGCGACAGACGTCGACGTCGGTACCAGAGACGCCAAAGCTCCCGTATGGCGTCTCGTATTGCTCCAGCTTGATCTGGTCATTGAAAGTTTGGAAAATTACATCGCCGTTATCTTTAAGGCACTGAATGCGTTCCCGGAAGTGGTTGTCTTTCACAAGATGGCTGTGAAGTGACGGAAGTACCATTACGCCCATGAGGCGTTCGACGGGCTGGAACTTTGGCACGAAAGGTTTCATGTCGCAGGAAATCATGAATGCGCACATCGCGAGGTCGACACCGTGCAGGCGCCGGATCCACTTGCGGAGATAGACACCACCCATTCGGCCGTTTATCTCGATGAGTTTTGGTCCACGGGCCGTCATCTTCATTTCAACGTTGAAGACGCCGTCAGAGAGGCCTGCGGAAAAAGGAAAACTGCATAAAAATATGTTCGCATAATGTAAAAAAGGCGTAAACGACGCACATCTGGCATGACTTGTCATATCATACCATATTTTATTAAACGAGTTAAGGAATTTGTTAGTAAGCGAGCCATTGGCGAGCTTACTAACGAAATTCCTGGACGAGTTTAATAAAATATGGTATGATATGACAGTGAGTGTCAGATCTTTTTTATCACATGCTTTTAAATGAGAAAATTAAATAAATATTTGTAAACGCAAAAATCCCGAATGTTGTTTACATTTCGTGACGTCATTTGACGTTGCAACGTCATTTCAGCAAAATAACAAAATGCGATTGGTCAATAAACGAAAACTAAGCCAATAGAAACGCTTAAAAGTAACGTACACATGTGAAAGATATAGAGGATATTTGTTCATGTCAGTGTAAGATCGTTTGTTATTTCACGAATGATCATACAAAATAAATTTTCACGAGTGGCTGGGCCACTCGTGAAAATATTATTTTTCTTTGATCACGAGTGAAATAACAAACGATCTTACACTGACATGAACACATTTTCTGTTTCTTTTATGCCCCCTTTTCATAAAATAATTAACAGCTGTTTCCCTTTCTCTGAAAAGTTACCCTTTCTCGGAGTTTCTCCTGAGGCGTGCCTCAATACATTTCAAAACAAAAAATGACGTCATTAGTGTGACGAAATGACGTCATTATACCAGCGAAATTATCCAGTTAAACTCTTTTACAATGTCTAAATAAGCGGTGAAAAATACGTAAATAAAAATAAAATTTGTTGGATTCGGTAGAATATCGATTTAAATTCACTCGTGATCATAGAAAAAATATATATATATAATAGTATATATGATAATCTAAAAATAGAAAAAGGAGTTCCGAAAATGTGTTGTTTTCATCGGTGAAAATAACCATTTGTTCTTTTCACTGCTGTTCTTTCGCTGCAGAAATGTCATATTTTATAATTAAGTATAAAAGAAAAAAATATATATGTAATGGGTATATACCATGGGAAACATGGTATGGCATATGATAAATTATGGATACAAAATGAGTGCAGGTAAGCAAAAGAGAGTAACTTGCCTTCTCTTCATGGGAATCATTTGAGGCAAGATAGTTTAAAATTACCTGGGACAAGATCGGACTTACGGTCGCGAATTGTGACCGGCCCTTTATATATCGGACCGACAACAGGCGGGTTCAACGAAAATTGTACGTAAATTAAATATTTGTACAAGGCCATATCTTACGACCCATATGTAACGTTATCAGAAATTTGCTAGATTTTATTAAATCCCATTAATCAGGATGCCCCAATCTTAATAACCCTTTGATTTTTTTAATGGGCCTTGCTCTGTGAATAGGGGTTTAATGCATGTGCTTAGAATGTCGTTCCAGTTAGCCTTTGCAGTCCGCACAGGCTAATCACGGACAACACTTTCCGCTTATATATGATATTTTCGGTTTAAAGAAAGTCTCTTCTCAGCAAAAATCCGGTTTACAGTAGGCGTAAAGTGTCATCCCTGATTAGCCTGTGCGTACTACACAGGCTAATCTGGGACGACACTTTACGGATATGCATTAAACCCCCTTTTCACAGATCATGGCTCAAATAAACATCTGAATGAAACTTCCGTAAGTGAATAAATAAGGCAGCGTTGTTTGAAAACATACTGGGGTACACAATCAATTGTCGACCAGAGTAGTCCGGACTTGTTCTTGTTGCAATTTTTAAATAGAAGACATATAGAGTTATTTACATAAATTTTAAGAGCCCAGCAAGTCGCATTTTAGAGGCGAATGGCTAGGGTTGGAATTCGTGCTTAATCATAACTCTGACCTATATTGACCAGATGCTTTGTATGATATGTTGGAACGCTAGAAATCCGATTTACAGCTATTGTGAAAGACGCATTAATTGAGCGTTGCTTCAGGACAACGGGACTCAATGGACGTGCGTTATGTTTCATATAATATTAACCGTAGTAGTCCGTAGTTAGGGACAACACTTTCGCTTTTACGGTATTTTTTGTTAAAAGGAAGTATCTTCATTATAAATCAAAGTACTGACAGTACTGGTGTGACGATTCTTTTGAAGAGGATGGATATAAAAGCATCAATTTAAGTTTATCTATATCACCACAATTGTGTATGTGGGTACGAAAAAAATGTGGGTACGTAAAAAATTGGTTACAAAATAATTTGGGTACGAAACATTTTGGGACGAAAAAACAATTTGGGGTACGGGGAAGTAATACACGTGGGGAAACTTGACCCATTCAGCGAAACTGGGAGGCGGGTTACATTCTCGATCAAATCTAACAAGAAATATCTTTAAAAAGATAATCGGCGTGTATTTTTCTGTACCACTTTTCGTAAAAACTTTCTATTACAATAAATTGTTTGTGGGTTATTAAAATTACGTTTCAGCAGATATATACAAAACATGACATGATCGTTAATAACACATGTACATCATACCCTACCTTTATTTCGTTGTTTACGTTCTTAATTTAATAATGTTATATGTACTGACGTGATTTCACATGCCCATGGGCATGGATATATGCTTTCTTTCCTGTTGAATAGTGTTTGTTAATTTAAGTTCAATACGCATAGGCATGTTTGTTCATTAAGTACGGCAATACTTTCATGAGTATTCTCGAAAGTAGATATGATCACATAGCCGGACCAGGTGAGCTCAATCGTAAGAGCACTTGACTACCCGATATCGCACAGGAACATATGGACAAGTTAACTTACCAAAACGATATGAACTTATACATGTATATGCTGAAATCTAATAAACGAACGAATTATCAAACATGGTATGTACACTTAGGTGGTTGTGTCATTTCTGTTAGAATATCGTAATAAGTATGTAAATTTAAAATGATTGTGTCCGCACGTGAGTTTGTTTCATTTATTAAGTCTACCTGCGCCCTGGCTGCACCCACTGTGTGTATTTGTGTATTTCCAAGGTTTTGAGTTACCTCCACGCCTGAGGCTGCATAATGTTGGGATCCGGAGTGTGTCCAGCACTCCTACCTAATAAGCTTAGACTGACAACAGTTGGGACGGATTTTAAATGATAGCTGCAATTTCCAGCCATTTATTTTTTTTCTGAAATACTTTTTAATTTTTAGTATGGTCTTGTGCTGCGGGTGAGAGGATTATCCGGAGAAAACCCCACCTGTCCGGTATGGTGACCACAAAACAAAACAAAAAAACACTGCGCCGGGAGCGGAAATCGAACCGGTGTCGTAGAGGTGAAAAAGCGTACGTGCTGACCACTGCGCTAGCAGGATGGACATACGCAAAAAAAATGTTGTTTTATCTATATAGATCATAGCAGTGCAGCTTTAACAATAGGCAGATTCGAAATTGTTCGTATTCTTTAGATTTGTGATCGCGTAAAAAAATTAATTTTACATGTTTTCATTCGCAATTTATTTACAAAATCGAGAACACAATTGAGAAAATATATAGTTGTTTCATTGGTCCATAAAGATAAAATCGATTTAAAATAACCAATCTAAAATTAACGTTTTGATACACTTATACAATCTGTTTCCCCATTATATGCTGTTCTATTAATATTTACCTTTATCAATGATTATCAGCGAGGTATGCCGATTAGAAAAATCGAGCTATCTCAATCGGACTTGCTCGGTCTTTTACATAGGTTGTCATTGTGAAGAATTTGTTCATGGTATGATAACTTAGACGAGCTGCTTCGCAGCATCGTCAAAAATGGGTGTATTCGGACGGTATCGACCCTGATGTGTCTAATTCGCATTTATAACAGAACATAACGTTTATTCATATAACTTGAACTATCCCAGTTCATAGCTATATATACAAAACTTACAATATAATTCGCCCTAGGGTGCAAAAACGTACCTAGTGTCATTTTAATTCAATGACATATGGTACCTTTTTGCACCAATTGGGAGATATAAGAAGCAAGCATAAGCCGGATTAGCCAAACGTGGCCAAATTAATGTGAGTAAGCCTGCTTTTGCCGAAACTTACCGATGTCAACGCAGCACTTATAGGCGGCCACAATAAGCTGTGCCTGGCGATCCGGCGGCAGCACGGACGGCATAGTGGCAGCAGTTTCTAAAACAAAGAGGGAACTGGATTGAAGGAAGCGCAGAAAAGATCTCATTTGAAACTCAACATTTACTTTTGTTCAGACAACGTTTTACCATTCAAATACCGGCCGATGATTTGAGGTCGGCTCATAGAAGACATAGAATCCAAACCCCCATGGTTTATGATATTTATATTGTATCACATGTAAATTGTTTCACGCCTTTATCTATATTTTCCTAAAATAAAAACCGACAAACTATACCCAAATGTTCGAACAAAGATACGTGCTCTATTCTATTTAAATTCTAAACACTTAATCGAGTTGAAAAGTGCATCCAAGATATCATCTCGTGGATGAATACAAATATGCTCAAACTTAACACCGACAAAACCGAGGTCATAGTATTTTCAAGTCAAAACAACGCCAAGTACGTAGATGGGTTAACTGTTAAAGTAGGTGACTCGACAATTAAACCATCGCAATACGTTCGAAATCTCGGTGCTTGGTTTGATTCAAGAATGAACATGGAACACAATATTAAAGGGGCCTTTTCACAGATTTTGGCATTTTTTTAACTTATTAATTAAATGCTTTATATTGATAAATGTAAACATTGGATCGTACAAGCTTCAGTAAAAAATCAAGAATAAAATTAAAGAAATTAAAAGAACATCGCCCGGAGCAGGTTTCGAACCAGTGACCCCTGGAGTCCTGCCAGAGTCCTGAAGTAAAAACGCTTTAGCCTACTGAGCTTTTCCGCCGAGTACACATAGTTAACGTATTTTATACCTTATATAAGCAATCTTCGTAGTTTCACAAAATTTAACGACAAAAACAGAACTCTCCAAATTATTCAATCGTTTCGCGTTGCAACGCTTTATAATTTTTAGGTTTTAAAATCGTCAAAAGATGCATATAATGGCTATATTAGACCATGGTAAATGTTCAGTATTACTGTTTCCTCACAAATATCATAACTAAAACGAAAATTTGCGAATCTGAAACAACTTTTTTCAATTTTGTCAATTTACCAAAGCGTGAAAAGATCCCTTTAATGCTATAAGTAAATCATGTTTCCGTCAGAATAGGCAAATAGGTCACATCAGGCAATATCTTACACCAAATGCCACAAACTTCTTGGTAAATTCACTTGTCATATCTCAGCTAGACAATTGCAATGCACTGCTGCATGGGACACAAAATTCAGCTATCAAGAATCTACAAAATGTTCAAAACACTGCTGCGCGTGTTATCACAAGAACATCCCGCTATAGTCATATAACATCGATCCTAAAAGGATTACACTGGCTCAGAGTAGAAAAAAAAAGTCACTTCAAAATAATTACCAATTCGTTCAAAGCCTTAAATGGACAATCGCCTGTATATCTGAAAACCTTCTTGAAGTCTGCGACCCAAGGCGAAACTTAAGATCAAATAACGAAGCGACTTCATTAGTTAATCCAACGAAGATTCAATACGTATCATACGGAGAGCGAAGTTTCATGTACGCTTCTCCCAAACTCTGGAACTCACTTCCATCAAACATTTGAGGTTATTCAACACTGAATTCCTTCAAAAAGGCACTGAAAACTCATCTCTTCCTCCAATCTTATGCAACATAACAGTGGTTTATTCAATTCATTATATAAAATCTCAATCAGCATGAACTGGAAATAACCCTTTTAAGCATAATTATCCCTTTGTTTTTTTTTGGACTCGTGGTAATGGTGTCCTGACGTTATCCTTGTCTTAATCAGCATGAACTGGAATTAACCCTTTTAAAGGAAGCATAATTATTCCTTTGGGGGGGGGGGTGGACTCGTGGTAATGGTATCCTGACGTTACCAGTGTCTCTGTTCTGTTTTGTCTTGCTGATCTTTCTAATCTAAGGTTACTGTGCATGTTTTTTGTTTTTAGACGTAGTACTTATATTTTAAGTTTTAGATTTTATTGTTTCATTAATTGTCTTATAGCTATACACGTAGAGTAGTTTTTATAGTGTCTTGTTGATCGTTCTAATCTATGGTTACTGTGCATGTTTTTACGTAGTACTTACAGTATAAGTATAATAGAGTAGTTCTATATTATAATTGAGTAGTTTTTGATCGATTTCTATTGAAACAGTATTGCAAAATGTATTCGTATCTGCGATACGTCAAATGCTCTTATGTAAAGCGCCTTTGAACGTGCAATCTTGCATGAAAAGGGCTCTACGCTGAATGGACGATAATTCTTATTGTAAAGTTTAGTATACTGTAACCGTAATCGATTTTTACAATTTCAGAAAACCTTTTCTTTTCCAAACACCATCTCAATCTCCACGCAGAGTTGTCGTTCCTTGCTCTCACATACAACTCTGCGAAAGGCTCAGCACGCCATTTTGTCTATAAAATAGCTAAAACCGAACAAAAGCATTCAATGTATATTTGATTGGATATTTAAGATCGCATGCATTAAATTAAGAAATATGACTTTTAAATGTACGATAAATCGTGCAAATACTTGCGAGTTTTAATGCAACTCTTTGGAACTATTTTATTGCCCATTTACGCAGATGGAATCATTCCACGCACTTTACACATGTAAATAATTGAACATAATGTTTATTGAGTGACGTTAGGAATTGCTTCGACGTGTGTATGTATGTTGGTTTCTTAACAACAAAAAAACATATCAATTTTATAATAATGAATTAAGACTGATACAAGATATCATGGTATGAGATGGTTTTCTTTAATGCAGTGAATGCAATGTAACCGTCGTGCAAGAGATTGTTTAGTATACTGTAATCTCAATGATGAACGCTTGGTATGATCATGACATGAATGAGACGCTTTCATAACAATAGTCCGTTCTGAGCCCAACACAGAGGTGAATGTAATGTAACCGTCGTGCAAGAGATTGACACCATCTTACATGTAAATAAGGCTGCACACCACACTTTTTAGCCACCAATGCGAAATAAAGAGAACATTGCTCGAGTAAGCACCATTTTGAGTGTCTAAATAATAATGAATGTCAGGTTTGAGGTGTGGTGATTTTTCTTGGATGTTTATTAGTTACCAAAACATTGGTATTGTAACTATAGCTGCATACAGGAAGTAGAATTAATGCAATTCGAAAACAGGTGTACTGCTGGCTCCGGTCAGTATTTCTGTTGGAAATTTAAAAGGGCGTACGGACATTAAACAATTACAAAAAATCTAATCCTTTGACCCCCATTTTTTTCCATTGCTGTTTAGTACTTGGTAAGTTATCAATGTAAAAACATGGTTTCCAGGCACCTTGCTTCTGCAGGAAAGTGGCAGTTTGTTGTTGAAACTGGCTTAAAAAGGCTCGGACACACACAGAATTCTGATGTTTTGATTTAAAATAATCAATACTAAACATTTTGCCCCAACTCATTTGATTTGAATGTTACTGATTTTTCAGAAGACACACCCTCAACCACTCTGGAAATGTGCTTGTTTTATTTTCAGGTTTGCGAGGTGACCGGTTTCCAGACATTGTTTCGCTCCTGCTTATGTACGAGATTGCCGAGACTAAAAAAACTGTAGTGTGTCATCTGAAGCGTTTGCGGTCAGAAGTTCAGCATCACCAACAGAAACAGTGAAAACAAATAATACCATGGATTACTCGAAACCTGCGATTACTCGAGCATCGAGGTCAGCTACCTCGAGTTATGGCAGTTTTACTGTATATAAATCTGGTATAATAAGTAATAACATACGCGCATGTGCGTCAAGTGTCGTACCTGATAAGCGTCTATCCACACAGATTAATCTGGAACGACGCTTTCCGCTTTTATTTCATTTTTAGCTCTACTGGCCGAAGGCCTGAAGAGCTAATGTCATGTCGTGGTTTCCGTCGTCCGTCCGTGTGTGCGTGCGTGCGTTAGACTTTTTATTGTTTAGGCGATAAAGTCCACAGTTTTCATCCGATTCTTTTCAAACTTGTTCAGTGTCTTTATATTAATGAGGACTCGAACCCTATTGAAAATGGGTTTCATTAGAGTAAAATGTCTAGAATTATATCCACTTGAATTTGAGAAAATTGTGAAATAAGGCTTGTTTACGCAATGAAGTCCACAGTTTTCATCCAATCATTTCAAAACTTGCAGTGTCTTTATCTGAACGATGAGTCAAACCCTATTGAAAATGAGCAATAACGGAGTTATAAGTCCAGAAATATCTCCCCTTGAATTTGAGAAAAAAATGAAAATTCAGTTATTTTATGTGATAAAGTCCATAATTTTCATCCAATTCTTGGCAAACAACTTGCACAGTGTCTTTGTATCAATGAGGACTCAAACTCTTTAAAAAAAGCAATATCGAAACAATAAGTCCAGAATGACTTCACCTTGAATATGAGAAAATTTTGAAATCCGGCTTGTTTACGCAATAAATTCCACAGTTTGCATCCATTTATTTCCAAATTTGCATAGTATATTTATATCAATGAGGACTTGAACCCTATTGAATATGAGCAGTATCGGAGAAATAAGTACACAGTAATCTCCCCTTGAATTTGAGAAAATTCTCCTTGTTTGCGAAATTAAGTACACAGTTTCCATCTTATTTTTTCCAAACTTGCACAGTGTTTATAGCAGTAGAGCGATTTAGGCTCATTGGCCTCTTGTTCTGTTAAATCTTAGCAAAAATCCAGTTTATGTGGAAAGTGTAGTTTCTAATAAATGTTTACGGTTGGCATATGCTTATCTGGGACAACACTCTACGCACGTGCATCAAACCCTATTTTTGCCAGATAAAAAATGCTCATATGAAGTTTTACCTGGTACTCTTATAATGCAATATCAACCATATTTCTACACATAGAAGCTGACACTTGCACTTGTCCCGATCACTTTACGGCGTTGGAGATGTATCAATTAACGCCTCAAACATTGCATTCTGGATACCGACTTCCAATCTAAATAAACTTCATTGACACCGTTTATCCATTTAGGTTTTTATGCTGACGAAAATAAACGAAACTCGTTGAAAAATAATATTAACCTCGACATTCAGTTTGTCGAGAAAAATGGCGCAAAACCTCTCAGATTTATTAATTTCATTATATCTTCATTAATCCGTAAATCCGAATTGAAGTTAAAGCATAGTGGGTATACAATATTAAAACAAACATCACCCTTAAAACCAAAAAGTCCTTCTGACGTACTCAAACCCAAACCCGAATTTCCTAACTTACCGGTACTAACCGGTAATTAGCAAATATTGTAAAAACATATTATTTGTATGCATCATTCTGTTCATCTAACTTAGTATAACATGATGTTTGTATCGAATACAAAAGTGGAATAAATGTGTCTTGTTCTGATAAATCTGGGCTTAATGCTTGTGCGTAAAGTGTCGTCCCAGATTAGCCTGTGCAGTCCGCACAGGCTAATCAGGGACGACACTTTCCACTTTAATGGTATTTTTAGTTTCAAGGAAGTCCCTCCTAACCGAAAATCAAGTTTAGGCGGAAAGTATCGTCCCTGATTAGCCTGTGCGGACTGCACAGGCTAATCTGGGGCGACACTTTACGCACACGAATAAAGCCCAGTTTTCTCAGAACAAGACACAAATCTAAGGTAAAATGAAATTTGAAAAGGAATTCAATACTCAATACAAAATAAATAACCAATAGATACAACACTAAACTTAATCAAAAGGGACCAACCCGTAAATAAGGGGAAGTTAGTTGGTCCGTTGTCGGAAATGAACGCTCCAACGAGCTTGCGTTCATACATTACGACGTCTACGTCATGCTCTGAGCCCCCGTGGTACTCCATGACGAGTGTTTCAGTCCCATGCCCAAGGCCTACAAATTGTTGGTCCTCCTCCTTACGGAAGCAGTCGGTGGTGGCGCTGTGCTTCGTCCGGAGTTCCTCGGCGCTCACGACGAGCGTCGCTCCAATGGCGCTGTTTCCGTGTTCCAATTTCAGCATGAGTGGGTAGCTCACCCTGCAAAAACGCAACGAAAAAACACTCGCCATTTTAATGATCATATATATATATATATATATAATATATATATATAATATATATATATATATATATATATACATTGTCATTTCAAGAATCGTTTAATTTCCTTTCAACAACTGTTGGGACCGCTACTGCTTTGGCATAATTACCGCGTTTTCTACGAGCTCGGGACTTACTTGTTGCAGATGGCGTCGATGTCGGCGGGATCCCGGATGAGGTAGCTTGGTGAGGAATACTGGTATGTTTTCACCCAGTGAGCGACTGGCTCATCCTTCGTATACACTGTCGACTGCGTGCGACTTTTCTTCTTAGCATTCAGTGCTCCCTCAACGATGGAACCTTAAAGGGGCCTTTTCACAGATTTTGGCATTTTTTAACTTATTCATTAAATGCTTTATATCGATAAATATAAACATTGGATCGTAAAAGCTCCAGTAAAAAATCAAGAATAAAATTAAAAAAAGGAAAAGAACATTGCCCGGACCAGGTTTCGAACCAGTGATCCCTGGAGTCCTGCCAGAGTCCTGAAGTAAAATCGCTTTAGCCTACTGAGCTATTCCGCCGAGTACATATACTTGAAGTATTTTATACCTTATATAAGCAATCTTCGTAGTTTCACAAAATTTAACGACAAAAACAGAACTCTCCAAATTATTCAATCGTTTCGCGTTGCAACGCTTTATAATTTTTAGGTTTTAAAATCGTCAAAAGATGCATATAATGGCTATATTAGACCATGGTAAATGTTCAGTATTACTGTTTCCTCACAAATATCATAACTAAAACGAAAATTTGCGAATCTGAAACAACTTTTTTCAATTTTGTCAATTTACCAAAGCGTGAAAAGATCCCTTTAAGATAACACACAGACATAAAGGGAGACAGTTTATTCGGACTTATTCGCAATTTCATAATCTTTATATTCTTATATACACATCATTTTATGTCACGTAAATAGGTTTAACCCATTTATGCCTAGCGTATAGAAAAAAGCACTGGCAAACCGTGTAGACCCAGATGAGACGCCGCATGATGCGGCGTCTCTCCAGCGTCTGCGCTGTTTGCTTAAAGAATTTCTGTAAGAAATATTCTAAATATAGAAATATATATACTAGACATCCCTAATTTTGGAAAAAAATAAAATTGATCCAATTTAGAAGGAAGGGAGAGTCCACTAGGCATAGATTGATTAATAACATACCACTGCGTAACATAAAAAGGTCATTTAGGAATACAACTGTAAGTAAACACAATCGATTGCAAGAATACGTCAATTCGATCGCAGCGGTAATGATATTTTTAAAGATTATTAATTATAATCATATTTCTTATAACAAAAGCTTCTTAATATATTTAAATACATTTCAAATAACTGATTTGTCATTTGCAATTCATAACTTAGGAAATTATATACAAATGGTTTTATATAAAATTTACGGCTAATATATATTATTTTTAATCAGTGTAACAGCGGCATATAAATATAAAATGGCGTTCGTCATCTTCATCGAAGTAATTGCAACATAAACAAAACAGTTTCTGTTGTGTTATGTCATTCTGAGCGCATCTTCCAGTTTGGATTATCAAAGGGTGTGCAGAGACTCTTAATCTTACAACAAATAGACGCAGACTTCTAGGAAGCAAGATTAAATATTCTTGATATTCAAATGAGGTTTTAAAAACTTTATATATATCTCATACAGAAATGATACTCATTTAACTATGATACCACCTTTGTTTCATGTTATCATGAAGTCTATATTTGAATTCGCTAATAATATTTGTATCTTGCACAACGGTTGGATTTCTAATACGTCACCAAATTAAAAATTATTAAACATTGTATTGACATTTGGGGCCCAATTTGTATAACCTTTATTACAATCGTTAAAAAATGTTTGTAGGCAATTTGCGTTATAATATTACTATTCTTTAGAAACGTGAACCAATATTTTACAAACTGTTGTCATACAATGGGTATCTGCCTAATACACAAAAAACAGTTCGTGTATTTATTACAACCTAAAGAAATCGTTTGCGAAATTTTAAATGTTTGCGTTTAATATCATCTGACTATGTGAAACCCCAAACTTCTGAAACATAATTTAATATAGAACTCACAACGAACTCAAACAACTGTCAAAGTAGTTTTGATTTACGTTCAATGTAATTGCATTAAAACAATCATGTATGCATGGCTGTAATGGCCTTACCGACCGAGTGTCATTGGTTGGATGTAAAACTCCTTGCATAATTCAACACTGTGCCTAAATAGTTTAAGTTATCAACACTTCAATATCAGTACAAGTGTATGCCCATTTTCTTTTTTTCCTTTTTTCATCCCCTTGCCTGAGTCCAACCGCATACCCACAATAAGCTGAATATGAGAAACATGATTTCCGCACAGGCTAATCGTGGACGACACTTTCCGCCTAAATTAGATTTTTGATGAGAAAAGACTTCATTTAAACGAAATATGTCATAAAATCGGGAAGTGTCGTCCCTGATTAGCGTGTGCGAACTGCACAGGCTAATCTGGGACGACACTTTTCGCACAGATATTATGACCAGTTTTCTCAGAACGCGACTCATATTTGCATACACATCCTAAACTATTCCAAGCAATTTCACTTAATAACAGACTTAAACATTTTTAACCATAAAGATTGTCAATCCTTTGGTAAAATATACACCAATATAAAAATAACCAAAAGACAATAACAATGCAATTATGGTACCTCGAGTTGAAGTTCAATGTTCATACCTCAAATGGAATTCTCATTATGTCATAGACAAATAAACAAAGCCGTACGAAGAGCCAAAGAGAACACTGTCACAAAGATATATTTCTTGTGCGTGATTGTATTAATACTATATAGAGGATTATATATATATATAATGTTTGATTCGGTGGATTATCGATTTTAATCCTCCAGTGATCAAAGAAAATAAAAAATTTACGAGTGGCGCAGCCACGAGTGAAAACATATTTTTTTCTATGATCACGAGTGAATTAAAATCGATATTCCACCGAATCCAACAAATTTTATTTTATTTATTGCTTTTGCACAGTTTATATTATACATTGTGAAAGAGTTTAACCAAAGAATTTCGCTGGGGTAATGACGTTATTTCGTCACAAACAATAACGTCATTTCACAGTGTTTGAAACAGGAAATTATCAGTTTTAATTCACTGCTATTTCTCTATAACCACCGGAAAGCATGAATAGATTGTCTTATCTAGTTAAAGAGCAATTCTTGCGATCTTAATTTGTTCGTATGGCCATTGTAAGCCATCATACAACTGTTTGATTTATCGAGTTATACCCTTCACTTTCGTATAGCAAAGTGCGAACCAAAGTAACGTACATGACACTTGTCATTGTTTATATCCATACTTTTTTTCAAGTATAAACTTACTAGCAGTATTGATTCAATTAATACACATTGAACGAAAATGAATATGGTCAAAGTAGACGACAGGGATGTCGCAGATTCCGAAAAGACAATGACAGCGTTATAAATAAGTGACATAACATGGATGACTTAAATACATCGTTAAATCTAGGAACCTACAATTGCTGATATGTTATGGTAGAAAACAAAGTCGAAACAAAACTGTT